>NC_057814.1:477618814-477884205 GCF_018294505.1 Triticum aestivum | reverse complement strand
CTCGGGGGCGTGGGCGGCACAATAGTGAGCTGTGGTTGGGGGGGGGGCGGCAAGGCTGGCGCGAGAGCGCGCGGTCGACGGCAGCAAGCGGTTAGGCCAATGGTAGCTCAACAGTTTGAGGTAGAAGATGATTAGTAAAATCATTTCAAAAGTTGAAGAAGCTGATTTGGCCATCCATCTTGCATTCGATGACCAGACGGAAGGAAGGAGGGGCCGCCGGCTCGCCGTAGAAGGCCTCTCGGTCTATCTTAGAGTGGCACCCGACTCTTCTAACTTAGGGTGGCAGATGAGTCTGGTATTTATTTTAGGGGAGGGGGTGCAGGTTCGCAGGAAAAAAATTCATCGCCAGGGTTTAAGGGATGGCCGGTGACGATGTCAGCATGACGGTCGGCTGCGGTTGGGGGAGGGCGAGATGGCGAGGCTGGCACGGGACCGTCGTTGACCGTGGTCGGTTAGGCTGTGGTAGTTGGGCGGTTCGAGGTAGAAGGTGAGCATAGTTGGGCGGTTTGAGGTAGAAGGCGAGCAGTAAAGACACTTCAGAGGTTGAAGAATCTGATCTAGCCATCTATCTTGCATCCAACGGCTCGTAATGAATCGACTGACCCAAGCTTTTTCAGTCACCTCACCTGACCTCTAGCCAATCCCTTCCATTTTCTATGTAGTACAACTACAACCAAACATGGAAATTGAGGGTTGGGGAATACCGATCCAAATCGGCACTGCCATTACGGGCATCCAAAGGCGGCCTAAGATTACCCACAGTGAGAGTTACATAGGTGGTAACATCACACAACTCTAGGCAAAACAGATGATGTGGCAAGTAATTAATGAGGAAAAAGGGGCATGTTGTAACATAACTAGTTACTGTAACATCACACATATCAAGACAAGATGAGTCTACAACCTAATAAATGAAGTGTTGCATGACACCACATATATGTTACTCCCCACTATAGAGGTAGTAAAATATGCATGTTACTAATCTAAGTTAGTACCCATTGTGACTAGTCTAAGAATCAAAGAGATTATTTTTGCTGACTTGTAATGCGCACGAACTTTTGTTGACCGTAGCCTCCCAGCGGAGGCGCCGTCAAAACGGACAGATAAAACCCAATGCATGGATAAACGTACAGAGAAAACACGAATTTGCAAACTGTGTCATCCCTGGAACAAGGCAAACTGGGAACATATAGCGGTCAAAATGGCAGAGTCACGCAATGCCAATAATTCGGCCATAATCCAAGCAGTTAGCACACGCGGGCGGCACAATTTCTGTCGGGCGTCACTACTCAGTACCCACTGTCCACTCCAAACGCAAACGTGCAGCCGGCACCAGCACCGCCCGACCCGGCGGCCGCCTCCACCGGCACCGGCACATTGGCGAACGCGTCGTCGGTGTAGAACCCGGCGAAGTCGACGGCGTCCGGCCCAAACGCGGATACGTTGCCGAAGTCGCCGTCAAGCAGCAGCCTCGCCCTCTTCTCGCCGCCCTCCACCGGCTCCTGATCGCCGCCGGCTGCGTTGCCGCTGTTGCCGACCAGGCGCTGCAGCGTGTCGCGGTCGCCGACGATGGTGAGGAGGAACGCGAGCATCTGCTTGGGCTTCCGCTCCGTCTCCTGCACGCGGCGCCACATGGCGGCCACCCTGTCGTCGATGGTGCTCTGCTCCTTCTTCAGCCTCACCACCTCCGTGGCGACCATGGTCATGTCGTCGTCGGTGAGGCCAGCCGCCGCCGCGTCCTTACGCTTGCCGCCGCCGCCGCCCGCGGCGGCGGCGGTGCCGCGGCGGACGATGTTGCGCAGGAGGTGCGTCTGGCCCCGGAGGAAGGAGCCGTGGGCGAACTCCCACCGGTCCGGATCCACCTTGCGGAAGCCCTGAGGTGAAACGGAAAATAATTCGATCAGGGCAGAATCTAGTGCAAGTGCAAGGAAGCTCTCGGCACTTTGTGAAACTAAATCTGCACTTTTCGCCTCTAGCCCTGAATACGTGCCACGTTCTTGTCCTCCAAACCACGAACATATAGAAATGCGTACTATTTCGAACTCTTTCAAAGGCGCAAAATATTCAGAAGTGTGCGTGCGTGTAACATCGCGCGCCACGCGGTCTTCATATGTCCATATATCGACATCCCAGCCAGTTTTTTTTTGTTTCTAAAAGAAATCGACACCCCAACCACACACAGTAAAGACGAACTATATACTCCCAAAAAATGTCACGCATACACAGTTGTACGCACACGCACACAAGAACTTGTACAGAAATCCCTCTCTCTGTGAATCAAGATAAGCAGAGCGCGCGCGGCTTAACATGGAGAAGGAATTGACAACAGAACCAACAGAACGAGTAGGGATCAACTGACTGACATAGGTGTTGAGCTGGCGGACGAAGCTGGAGAAGTTGTTGTGCTTGAAGTGCGCGGGCAGCATGGTCTGCGAGAAGACGAAGGGGTCGGCGACGACGAAGCTGTTGTTCCCCTTCCCCCACCCGATGACCCCGTCCGTCCCGGGGTCCTCCACCATCCGGTACGTCTTCCACACGAACGGCGCCGCTCCGCCGCCGACGCTCGCCGCCGCCATCGGTCTCTCTCTAACTAAAGTCCCGCAGGATTTGTCCTGAGATTTCTTGATAAAGTAATGGGAGCAGAGCATAAAGCTCAAAGGTGCTACAGAAAAAGGGAAGGGGGGCGCGTCGCCAAAGAAGGCAAGATCCGCCGGTCTGTGAACGTGTCGGCCTCCGGTGGCTAGTTTTATAAGCCTGCCGCGCCTGTGGTGGGTGCGGGGAGAAAGAGACGGCGGGGAGGTGGCGACAGGTGCGTGCATCCACGGGCTCGGGAGGTTTCCGCCGGTGGTCACACACGTACCCCCCGGCGTGCCACCGCACCATGGGGCCCGGCCAGGCCGGGTGGGGAAAAAGCGCTCGCGGCCACGGCGTCGGGCGCGAGAGGACACCTGCTATGCTATGGGGGGAGGGGCCGTGTCCCGTGCTGATTTGGTGCCATATCGACTTCGGCATAGAAAACTCGGAAAGGTGAAAAAAATGGGTGATTCGCAGTCAGGTCGACGGAGCATCTTCCCGGATTGTTTTTGCGAGCAAGGGCCGGAAGGCGCCCTGGATTTCTGGTCAGTTTTTCCTTTTCGCGCAACCGAAGAGATTGGTTGAGTTCCCCGCGAAAAGGGAGAAGGGCTGCTTGGTTTGCAGCCATGGGATGGGTTCCCCGTCGCTTTGGCAAGACTACAGTTTCGCCATGGCCAGACTCGTCAAAATTCAGCGTGCTGGATCTGGATGCTAGTACGCAAACGGAAAATTTGGTATGCTGCCAATAAGAAAGATGGCGATGGCCCTCTCCCGTCCCGGTTAGGCCCACCCGTGCAGGCGCCCATGCCGTTGCACAGTGACGACTGACGAGGGCGACGGTGTCGCGACGGCCACCGAGATCGCCAGCCACGCATTTCGCGCGCGCCCGACCGCTCGACGCGTGGGCTTTAGGACTCGTGCGGCGTCCACGGCGGGGCACGCAGCGCTGCGCACCACACATTTGCTTCTTCTTCTTCCTCCGCCGCGAGCGGTCCCGGTCAGGTTAGCAACTGTTGTTGTGCTGGGAGTGGGACTGGGAGCAGATTACGTGATCTTATCCCTGCGGCCATGACCGCGACCCTGCCGATAAAGCGGCAGACAGCCATACTGTATTCCATGCTGCGTTCGTATCCCGTAGCCTTGTGCCCACGACGGAGAAACAAATTGTGAGTGATATGTTTTTGTTGCGATTATTTTTCATCTTTACAGCAGGGTCATGGCGACCTAAACGACGGAAACACTATTGTGGACACTGATGCGGAAGCCAGCCGTCGAATCATGGCCCCTGAATTAATGTCCATTTATGCATCTGCATATCGCGGTTGAGAGTGAGGCGATGTCTGACGTGGTGGCTTTTGGTTGGTTAGAAGGATGTCCGGACTCGCCCAAAACCCTCAAGTTTACTTCTAGTTTACCAGACATTTAAGGGATGTCATTGGATGGCAAAGGACATATAGTAGTGATTTGAGGGTCTGTGTTGGAGATTGCCTAGCGCTATGGTTAGGGCATCTTAACTTTCCGTGGTTTGCGAGCCCATGGTGTTGCCGCTGTTTTGCAGTCCATAGCCGGTGCATACATCTTGCCCTTCGTCGGCGCCCACGCCTTCTAGATCGTTTTGTCACAGAGGAACACTCCATGCCAATGAAGAAAGACTTTTAGGCAAACGAGGTGGTATACTTGTCACCTTGAGTCCACTTCCAAGCCCGTTGATCTTCGACATGTGGCGAGAGAGTGGCATTCCTTAGGCTGTTGCTATGTCTATAATGCATATATACTAGATCAACGTGCGCGCGGTGCCAAGTCCTAAGGGCATGTACAGTGATGTCTACTCAGCTGTCTATAACAACTACCACGTCAGAAATTTATCTAGGTGGAGGAAAGAGAATGCGGAAAGAGAAGGAGGGTGTCTGTAGTTTTGCAGACGATCGGTATCCCAAAAATATCGCTCGTTATCGATAGACTTTTGCTGTTGTACGTGCGCACCGTCGGTAATTTTCTGTTTGCGCCCACGACCCAGCCGAACCGCTGAATCTCCTGCTCCACAAGTCCAATCCTGATCGGTCTTTTCCTCCTAACATTCTCAAAAAAGGAACAACCTTTCCTCCTAACAGACAGCAAAAGAGTTGGTTCATTATAGAGGGTATTTTTAGTGTTGTCTAGAACTGACATGGAGCGCTGTTATAGACAGGAGGTGTCTACACTAATGTACATGCCCTAACAATTATGCGTGAACGTGTGTGCCAAGTAGGCAAGTTTAGCGTGTTTAGTTGCCGGTGATAAAGCAGAAGGATTTAGCCTAATTAAATGCAGCAGGGCATAAAGTTTAGTACATAGTAGATATTCGGTCTGATATGTACAGCTAGTCGCTTTTTTCCTCTCTGCACATCTGTCACCTTGCCAACCCGTCCCCCGCGTCGCCTCTCTGGCTACACGGGCGGAAGCCAACAACCGCGCCGCCGGACTCCTTCCTCGTCCCCTCCCTTCCCGCCGCCGTCGCCGGAGGATGCCGCCGGGCTAAGCCCGTGTGCCGGACGGCGGTGGCGGGGGGCGCTCGTCGCCTGGATGTGGCGGCTCTCGGTGGGGGAGGCTCGGGCCCCTTGGCTGCTCTGCGTGATGGCGTTGACTCGGTGGGCTTCCGCCGGCGTCTCTCCCCGGCGAGTCGGGTGTGGGTGGCACCCCCTTCTTCTCCGACGGATCTGGGCGTCCTCCTCGCGTTCGACTTCCGACTGGCTCCTGGCGGCTCTCTCAGCAATCCGGTGGCTGCAGCTCGTCAGATCTGCCGGCTGCGACCGGATCCGGCTCTTCCACGGTGGTGGGAGGCCGTGACGGCTTGGTGCTCCGGGCTGGTGGCTGTATGTGGCTGGGCAGTGCGGCTGGGGTTGCGGCTTCGTTCCTTTGGGCTCGGTAGCTGGCCCTGGCAGGGGAACGTAGCAGAAATTCAAAATTTTCTACGCATCACCAAGATCAATCTATGAAATAACTAGCAACGAGAGAGAGGGGAGTGCATCTTCATACCCTTGAAGATCGCGATGCGGAAACGTTGCAAGAACGCGGTCGGTGGAGTCGTACACGAAGCGATTCAGATCGCGGCCGAATCCGATCTAAGCACCGAACAACGGTGCCTCCGCGTTCAACACACATGCAGCCCGGTGACGTCTCCCGTGCCTTGATCCAGCAAAGAGAGAGGGAGAGGTTGGGGAAGACTCCGTCCAGCAGCAGCACAACGGCATGGTGGTGATGGAGGAGCGTGGCACTCCAGCAGGGCTTCGCCAAGCACTGCGAGAGACGAGGAGGGAGAGGGGTGGGCTGCGCCGAGGGAGACTCATGTCTATGGCAGCCCCAAAACCCCCACTATATATAGGGGAAGGGGAGGGGCTGCGCCCCCATCTAGGGTTCCCCCCTAGGGGTGGCGGCCAGCCCTAGATTGGATGGAGGGGCGGCCAAGAGGGGGAGAGAGGGGGGCGCACCCTAGGTGGGCCTTAGGCCCATCTGAGCCTAGGGTTTCCCCCCTTCCCCCTTTCCATGCGCCTTGGGCCTCTTGTGGGAGGCGCACCAGCCCACCTAGGGGCTGGTCCCTTCCCACACTTGGCCCACGCAGGCCTCCGGGGTTGGTGGACCCCCGGAACCCTCCGGTGGTCCCGGTACATTACCGGTGACGCCCGAAACTCTTTCGGTGGCCAAAACCTCACTTCCTATATATTATTCTTTACCTCCGGACCATTCCGGAACTCCTCGTGACGTCCGGGATCTCATCCGGGACTCCGAACAACATTCGGTAACCACGTATATCTATTCCCTATAACCCTAGCGTCATCGAACCTTAAGTGTGAAGACCCTACGGGTTCGGGAACCATGCAGACATGACCGAGACATTCTCCGGCCAATAACCAACAGCGGGATCTGGATACCCATGTTGGCTCCCACATGTTCCACGATGATCTCATCGGATGAACCACGACGTCGGGGATTCAATCAATCCCGTATACAATTCCCTTTGTCAATCGGTATGTTACTTGCCCGAGATTCGATCGCTGGTATCCCAATACCTCGTTCAATCTCGTTACCGGCAAGTCACTTTACTCGTTCCGTAATGCATGATCCCGTGACTAACTACTTAGTCACATTGAGCTCATTATGATGATGCATTACCGAGTGGGCCCAGAGATACCTCTCCGTCATACGGAGTGACAAATCCCAGTCTCGATTCGTACCAACCCAACAGACAGTTTCGGAGATACCTGTAGTGTACCTTTATAGCCACCCAGTTACGTTGTGACGTTTGGTACACCCAAAGCATTCCTATGGTATCCGGAAGTTGCACAATCTCATGGTCTAAGGAAATGATACTTGACATTAGAAAAGCTCTAAGCAAACGAACTACACGATCTTGTGCTATGCTTAGGATTGGGTCTTGTCCATCACATCATTCTCCTAATGATGTGATCCCGTTATCAATGACATCCAATGTCCATGGTCAGGAAACCATAACCATCTATTGATCAACGAGCTAGTCAACTAGAGGCTTACTAGGGACATGTTGTGGTCTATGTATTCACACATGTATTACGGTTTCCAGTTAATACAATTATAGCATGAACAATAGACAATTATCATGAACAAGGAAATACAATAATAACCATTTTATTATTGCCTCTAGGGCATATTTCCAACAGTCTCCCACTTGCACTAGAGTCAATAATCTAGTTCACATCACTATGTGATTGTAATGAATCCAACACCCATGGGGTTTGTTCATATCTCGCTTGTGAGAGAGGTTTTTAGTCAACGGGTCTGAACCTTCCAGATCCGTGTGTGCTTTACAAATCTCTATGTCATCTTGTAGATGCAGCTACCACGTGCTACTTGGAGCTATTCCAAATAACTGCTCTACTATACGAATCCGGTTTACTACTCAGAGTCATCCGGATTAGTGTCAAAGTTTGCATCGACGTAACCCTTTACGACGAACTCTTTTACCACCTCCATAATCGAGAAAATTCCTTAGTTCACTAGTTACTAAGGATAAGTTCGACCGCTGTCATGTGATCCATTCCTGGATCACTCTTGTACCCCTTGACTGACTCATGGCAAGGCGCACTTCAGGTGCGGTACACAGCATAGCATACTGTAGAGCCTACGTCTAAAGCATAGGGGACGAGCTTCGTCCTTTCTCTCTCTTCTGCCGTGGTCAGGTCTTGAGTCTTACTCAATACTCACACCTTGTAACACAGCCAAGAACTCCTTCTTTGCTGATCTATTTTGAACTCCTTCAAAATCTTGTCACGGTATGTATTCATTTGAAAGTACTATTAAGCGTTTTTGATCTATCCTTATAGATCTTCATGCTCAATGTTCAAGTAGCTTAATCCAGGTTTTCCATTGAAAAACACTTTTCAAATAACCTTGTATGCTTTCCAGAAATTCTACATCATTTCTGATCAACAATATGTTAACAACATATACTCATCAAAAATTCTATAGTGCTCCCACTCACTTCTTTGGAAATACAAGTTTCTCATAAACTTTGTATAAACCCAAAATCTTTGATCATCTCATCAGAGCGTACATTCCATCTCCGAGATGCTTACCCCAGTCCTTAGAAGGATTGCTGGAGCTTTGCATACTTGTTAGCATCTTTCAGGATTGACAAAACCTTCTGGTTGTATCACATACAAGCTTTCCTCAAGAAAATCGTCGAGGAAACAATGTTTTGACATCCTATCTGCAAGATTTCATAAATAATGCAGTAACTGCTAATATAATTCCAACAGACTCTTAGCATCGCTACGAGTGAGAAAGTCTCATTGTAGTCAACTCCTTGAACTTGTCAGAAAACATCTTAACGACAAGTCTAGCTTTCTTAATGGTGATACTTACCATCATTGTCCGTTTTCCCTTTAAAATCCATCTGTACCCAACAGCCTTACGACCATCAAGTAGTTCTTCCAAAGTCTATACTTTGTTTTATACATGGATCCTCTCTCAGATTTTACGGCCTCGAGCCATTCGTCGGAATCTGGGCCCACCATCGCTTCTCCATAGCTCGTAGGTTCATTGTTGTCTAGCAACATGACTTCCAAGACAGGATTACGTACCACTCTGAAGTAGTACGCATCCTTGTCGTCCTACGAGGTTTGGTAGTGACTTGATCCGAAGTTTCATGATCACTATCATAGGCTTCCACTTCAATTGGTGTAGGTGCCACAGGAACAACTTCTTGTGCCCTGCTACACACTAGTTGAAGTGACGGTCCAATAACCTCATCAAGTCTCCACCATCCTCCCACTCAATTCTTTCGAGAGAAACTTTTCCTCGAGAAAGGACCCGTTTCTAGAAACAATCACTTTTGCTTCCAGATCTGAAATAGGAGGTATACCCAACTGTTTTGGGTATTCTATGAAGATGCATTTATCCGCTTTGGGTTCGAGCTTATCAGCCTGAAACTTTTCCACATAGCGTCGCAGCCCCAAACTTTTAAGAAACGACAGCTTAGGTTTCACTAAACCATAGTTCATACGGTGTCGTCTCAACGGAATTGCGTGGTGCCCTATTTAAAGTGAATGCGGTTGTCTCTAATGCCTAACCCATAAACGATAGTGGTAATTTTATAAGAGACATCATGGTATGCACCATATCCAATAGGGTGCAGTTATGCTGTTCGGACACACCATCACACTATGGTGTTCCAGGCGGTATTAGTTGTGAAACAATTTCCACGATGTCTTAATTGTGTGCCAAACTCGTAACTCAGATATTCATCTCTATGATCAAATCACAGACATTTTATCCTCTTGTCACGACGATCTTCAACTTCACTCTGAAATTACTTGATCCTTTCAATAATTCAGACTTGTGTTTCATCAAGTAAATACACTTAGCATCTACTCAAATCATCTGTGAAGTAAGAACATAACGATATCCACTGTGTGCCTCAGCACTCATTGGACTACACACATCAAATGTATTACTTCCAACAAGTTGCTCTCTTGTTCCATCTTACTGAAAACGAGGCCTTTCAGTCATCTTGCCCATGTGTTATGATTTGCATGTCTCAAGTGATTCAAAATCAAGTGAGTTCAAACGATCCATTTGTATGGAGTTTCTTCATGCATATCTACCAATAGACATGGTTCGCATGTCTCAATCTTTTAAAAAACGAGTGAGTCCAAAGATCCATCAACATGGAGCTTCTTCATGCGTTTTATTCCAATATGACTCAAATGGCAGTGCCACAAGTATGTGGTACTATCATCACTATCTTATATCTTTTGGCATGAACATGTGTATCACTACGATTGAGATTCAATAAACCATTCATTTTAGGTGCAAGACCATTGAAGGTATTATTCAAATAAATAGAGTAACCATTATTCTCTTTAAATGAATAACTGTATTGCGATAAACATAATCCAATCATGTCTATGCTCAACGCAAACACCGAATAACAATTATTTAGGTTTAATACCAATCCCGATGGTAGAGGGAGCGTACGATGTTTGATTACATCAACCTTGAAAACACTTCCAACACTTATCGTCATCTCACCTTTAGCTAGTCTCCGTTTATTCCGTAGCCTTTTATTTCGAGTTACCAACACTTAGCAACCGAACCGGTATCTAATACCCTGGTGCTACTAGGAGTACTAGTAAAGTACACATTAATATAATGTATATCCAATATACTTCTGTCGACCTTGCCTGCCTTCTCATCTACCAAGTATCTAGGGTAGTTCTGCTTTAGTGACCGTTCCCCTCATTACAGAAGCACTTAGTCTCGGGTTTGGGTTCAACCTTGGGTTTCTTCGCTAGAGCAGCAACTGATTTGCCGTTTCATGAAGTATCCCTTCTTGCCCTTGCCCTTCTTGAAACTAGTGGTTTTACTAACCATCAACAATTGATGCTCCTACTTGATTTCTACTTTCGCGGTGTCAAACATCGCGAGTTGCTCAAGGATCATCATGTCTATCCCTGATATGTTATAGTTCATCACGAAGCTCTAATAGCTTGGTGGCAGTAACTATGGAGAACCATCACTATCTCATCTAGAAGATTAAGTCCCACTCGATTCAAGCGATTGTAGTACTCAGACAATCTAAGCACATGCTCAATGATTGAGCTTTTCTCCCTTAGTTTGCAGGCTTAAGAAACTTCTTAGAGGTCTCATACCTCTTGACGTGGGCACTAGTCTGAAATCCCAATTTCAGTCTTTGGAACATCTCATATGTTCTGCGACGTTTCAAAAAAACGTCTTTGGCGCCTCAATTCTAAACCGTTAGCATTACGCACTGAACTATCACGTAGTCATCAAAACGTGTATGTCAGATGTTCGCAACATCCACAAACCACGCTCGAGGTTCAGCACACCGAGCGGTGCATTAAGGACATAAGCCTTCTGTGCAGCAATGAGGACAATCCTTAGTTTACGGACCCAGTCCGCATAATTGCTACTATCAACTTTCAACTAAATTTTCTCTAGGAACATATCTTAGTAGAACTAAAGCGTAAGCTACGACATAATTTGCAAAGACCTTTTGACTATGTTCATGATAATTAAGTTCATATGATTACTTAATGAACTCCCACTCAGATAGACATCCCTCTAGTCATCTAAGTGATACATGATCCGAATCAACTAGGCCGTGTCCGATCATCACGTGAGACGGACTAGTCATCATCGGTGAACATCTCCATGTTGATCGTATCCAAACTTCGAACGCACCGGCGGGAACCAAGTGGCGTGCTAGCTAAGCCTCCAGGCCGCCGCCCGCTGCTCGCGATGGGACACGCCTGCTCGCGGGGCCCGCCACTACCACGCCTCGGCACACGAGCGGATCCGTTGCGGCCGAGGTGGGCGGTTGAGTTTTCCCGTGCAGTAACTCGCACGATAAACGTGGGGGCGTGGGGTCGTGGGCGCAGTAAATCCCATTATCGCCCCCTAGGCTTCGCAACCCGTAGGCCTATAAGTAGGGGGAGGAGGGGGAGCGGCAGAGCACGCGCGCCCCTCCTCCCCATTCTTTCTTCCTTCTTCTTCCTCTCACCGTAGCGCCTCCAAGCCACGCTGAGCGCTGCGGTGGTTCGTCTCCGATGAGCTCATCCTCCAATCCCACGCTCCCCATGGCGCGCTCCAGAGCATGGGACGGCTCCGAAGTTCACGACGACCACATCGACTTCCTCTGCCAGACGCGGCGGCTGCCCGGCAAAGATTACGTGAAGGTCCGCCTCGCGCCGAAGAGGGAGATCTCGCCGGCGCCGGAGGAGGGCGAGCAGGTCGTCTTCTGCTCGCACTGCCTGCGTGGCCTCGGCCTGCCGGCAAGCAGCTTCTTCCGGTCCTTCCTCGAGTTCTATGATCTTCAGCTGCACCACCTCACCCCGAACACGGTGGTGCTGCTGTCCGCCTTCGTCACTTTGGGCGAAGGCTTCCTCGGCGTCCTCCCCACCATCGAGCTTTGGGGGGAGTTCTTCTACATCAAGCTCGACACCCTCGTCGCGGGCGTGCCGGCTCAATGCGGCGCGTTTATTGTGGTGCGGAGGCCGGCGACCAAAAATCCGTTCCCTCCCATCCCGCTGATCAAGTCGGTGAAGATGTGGCAGCGGTCGTACTTCTACGTGAAGAGCGTCTTCCCGGAGGGCGACTGGGTCAACTTGCCGGCTTACGAAGCCGGCCCGCCGGCTGGGAGGCGGCCCAACTGGTCGTACCGGGCCAAGACACTCTCGCCCTCTGGAGCCGCAACCATCGCGCGGCTCCGAGTGTTGACACAGTCGGAGGGCCTGACCGGGCCCGACTTGCTGTCCGCCTTCGTGGCGCGCCGAGTGCTCCCGCTCCAGGGCCGCCCTCAAATGATCTGTGAGATGAGTGGGCATCGAGACCCTAACCGGCTGTGCACCAAGGAGATGCCTCATGTAGAGGTAACTAACATGGTGAACTATCTTGCAAACTGCGAGCTCACGGAGGAGTGGCGGTTTGGCAAGGAGCCATATTCACGCACCGACCCCCCGCCTATGGTAAGTTATCTTTCCTTTTCTCTATCCTTTTTGTTGCCGAGTTTGGCCTGTCCAACCTGACCAATTGGCCTTTGAACAGAGCCCCCTCCTCCAGCCGGCAGCCGGCGCCGCGGGGCCGGAGCGCCAATTCCTCCCCGACCGAGCGGAGAGCGACGGCGACGACCCCGACTTGGGGGCGGCGGCCTTGGAGGACGACGCCGAGGGGGGGAGGCTGCGAAGCAGGCGACTCAAGGCTCGGAGCCAGCCTCGAGGACTGGCCCGATGATGATACGGGGGAAGTCGTCCCGCGCCACCAGCCAGGCGCGAGCTCGTCTGCCGCACCGGATGCCCAAGGTGGCGAGAAAAAACCCAGGGCCGCGCCGAGCTTGTTCGATAGCCGGCCGAAGAAGCCCAAGGGCTCGGCCGCAGTGACTAAGCGGGATGAAGCGGCCGCGAAGGCCATCCGCTTCCGCAAGGCGGTGAAGGAGCCGCAGCTGGTTTTCGTGTAAGTACTGCCTTCATCTCGTACTTTCTCCTTCCTTGCCGATCTTGTCTGAGTTTCTGTGCTTTGTTTCCCTTGATCTAGGGCTCCGCTTTCTCTTGAGAAGTCGGCCGCCGCCTCCATCGTGGGGTCGGCGGAGACTTCCACCACCACTCGGCAGATCGATCCGGCTGCCGACCTCCGAGAGGCGACGGAACGGAACGCGCGGGAAGCGCGCGAGGAGCAGGAAGACGCCCGCCTGGAGAAGGCAGAAGCGGAGAAGGCGGAGGCCGCCGCCCTGAAGAAACTGGCAGAGGCCGAGGCAGCTGATGCGGTGAAGAAGCAGGCCGAGGAGGCCGCTAGTCGGCGGTGTTCGTCACTCCCCTGAACTCCGCGCCGCCACCGCCGGAGTTCGTGGCGCAGACTGGGGAAGCCGGCGACGAGCACTCGATCATGGAGAGGGACGACGGCGACGTCGCCATGCCGGACGTGATTGTGCCTCCACCACCGCCGTCCGGGAACCTGCAAGGCGAGCACCCTGCGGACCCGCTGGTGCCGCCAGCCGAAAACGAGCTGGTGACGGGCCCGACTCCTGAGGTCTGCACACCGACGCGCCGCCGCTTGCAAAGGTGGCTTCGGCGCCACGCCCGCAGGAGACCGGCGCCGCAAGCTCCTCGATCCCGGACACCGAGGCGACCAGCGCCGCGCCCAGTGGGTGGGTGCGGGGTGGCGGGACGGGCCCTCTGAACAAGGCGATCCTGGATGTTCAAGCCAAACTCCGTGCCGAGGCCGACGCTATCAAGCACTACAACAAGACGTACCTGGAATCGCGAGAGGCCATCTGGGTACGTTTCTGGCTTCTTCGTTTTTAACTCTTGTATTGCTTCACGGGGGCGCGTCAGCGCACCCACTGGGTGTAGTCCCCGAGTTCCGGGCCGGCTGCTGAGCAGGCGGCTCGGAACTTTAATTAGCAGGCTCTGAGCGCGGATATCCTTGCTGCAGGATTATCATAACCTCCGTGCGGCCGCCTTCAACTCTAAAGTCCAGGAGTTGGATCAACGTGCTGCCGACTTGTCGGAGAGCCGAAGTAAGTCCTCTTCTTTCTCTGCGGGGGCGCGCTGGCGCACCCGCGGGCTGTAGTCCCCGAGATTCGGGCCGACTGCTGAGCAGTCGGGCCAGATCTCCCCGGCAACTGTTCTTCTTTCTGCTGTTTACTAACGCCTTTCCCTTCTTCTTTTCTTCTGCAGAGGCCAACGCCGCCTTGCAGCAGCAGCTGGCGAAGCCAACACCGCGTTGCACGCTAAGGAGGAGGAGTGCGGCAAGCTGGCTGAAGAGCATGACCGGCTGGTCGTGCAACTAGCAGAGCAGGCGGAGCTTCTCAAGAAGGCCCAGAAGGAGGCGGAGGACAAGGAGACCGGCCTCCTTGCTGAGTTCGCGACCGAACGCTCCGCCTGGACCGACAAGGAGACGATGTTGACTTCCGGCTTTCACGAGATTGAAGACATAGTTGATGGTGAGCTTCCCTCTTTTTCCTTCTTTGAGCTGCCGGCTGCTGGTCGAGCCGGCCTCTTGTCACTAACTTTGGCTCTTTGCTTTCTGTCTTGGCAGACTTCTTCCCTGGTCACTCCGATGCCGCCAATCAGGCCATTGAAGCTGATCGCGAAGGACGGAGGGCCGAAGGCGCACAGATGGCTGCCGGCGCCCCCCGAACCCTTAGCGGGCAGCTCCTGAGAATCGAGGCCCTTCTTCGGCCAGCTCACCGGATGCTGCGCCGTCTTCAGCGTGTCGGTGCCCAGGCGATCGCCGCCCTATGGCCGGACATGCCGGCACCGCGCACTCCCAGTCAGACTGCCGACTGGCTGGAGGTGGCGGCCGGCCGTCTTGAGGCCTGGAAGGGCTCCTTGGCCCAGGCTGGAGCGCGCCCGCCGGGCCTTGGAATTCGTCAAGGCGTGGTACCCTGGGCTAAGTCTAGCCTAGCTGGCCACGTTCCGGCTGGAGGCTCAGGAGGAGTTGGCGGTCGTGGAAGATGACCTTGTCAAGCATGCGGCGGTAATCGCCGAGTACACCGACACCAGCGTCTTCGTCCCAGAGCGGGTTGAGAATGCCACCGAGCCGCCACCAAAATGGTTCGGGCTGAACCCGGAGGACGGCGAGGACTCGGCCGAGGTGATCGACTCCAGCGACGAGGAAGAAGGCGAGGAGGAGGAGGAGGAAGGCGAAGAGGAGGCGCCAGAGGTCGGAGCGGACGGCCAGCCTCAGCTCGACCGCGCCTCCAGCAACGAGCCACGCCCAAGCGAGTCGGCTACCACTAGAGGCGACCAAGCGAAGACTGACCAGCCGGCCGCTCCACCAACCGGCGCCACCGACTCCTCCGATCCACCGAACTCGTCTGCCGCTCCCTAGGCCGCCAGTTTATCTTTTGCTTTACCTGCCTATCAGTCTCAATGAACTTGTTAATTTTGCACAATTCCACCCGTGGGGTGTTTTCCGTTGAATATCGGCCAAGGGCCTTTTGCTATGTAAAATATTCTTCCGAGTTCTATCTTTTCTTGCTTGCTGCTCTTTGGCTTTTTTCCTTTGCCGCCTTCCCTTGGTTGCCGTCTTGTCAGTCGAACAGCCGCTCTGCGGACTGTGGCTGGGTCAAGTACTTAGCTACTTCTGGGGAGGCAAGTACTTAGCCGTTTTAGAGTTCTTTAGCAAGTCAAGTAGAAGCCGGCCGGCCGGCTGCTCAACAGCCGGTCGCAGAAGGCGAGAAGCCATCTTAAACTATGCACATGCTTTGGGTCCTTAGCCATTTTTCATGTGGGCACCCTTTCTGCCTTACTCCTGCCCACCAGAGAGTCGCTCTGCGAGCTGCGGCTTCTGACAAGAGACGGCTTAGGTGCCAACACATTACTTGTCCGGCTGCAGGAAGCATTTCATAGTACAAGGCGGCGAGTCCCCGGGCCGACTGGTCGAACCCGGTGCCAAGCGGCATAAAGGAAATGACACATTCATAGGCATAATTCTTACCATATAGATAAAAGAGGGCAGTCCCCGAGCTCTTCTCGGGGGACCCAGAGTCTTCGTACTTTAATACAAAAGGTAGCGTGGTACATACTGCATCAACTGTAAAATCTTCGGAGGAGATTTGCATTCCATGGCCACTCCGTCTCCTTGCCGGAGTCACCCCTCTTGCGCGCTCGGGGCTTCTGAGCGTCGATCAAGTAGTAGGAGTCGTTGCCCAACACCTTGCTGATGATGAAGGGGCCTTCCCAAGGCGCTGAGAGCTTGTGCTGGCCGGCTGTTCGCTGGATCAGCCGGAGCACAAGGTCTCCCTCTTGGAAGGATCTCGGCTTGACCTTTCGGTTGTAGTATCGGTGCAGGCTCTGCTGGTAGATGTTGGACCGGCTGAGTGCCAACAGCCGGCCCTCTTCCAGCAGATCGACGTCGTCTTGACGTGCTTCCTCTGCCTCCTCTTCGGTGTACATGGTGACTCGAGGGGAGTCGAATTCTATGTCCGTTGGGATGACGGCTTTGGCACCGTAGACGAGGAAGAAAGGCGTGAAGCCGGTTGACTTGTTCGGAGTTGTGCGCAGGCTCCAGAGGACGGCTGGCAGCTTGTCGAGCCAGCAGCCGGCCGAACGCTCCAGAGGCTCGACCAGTCGGGGCTTGATGCCGGACAAAATGAGGCCGTTTGCTCGCTCCAGCTGGCCATTTGACTGCGGATGGGCAACGGACGCTAAGTCCAGTCGGATGCCCTGTGTCGCGCAGAAACGGGCCAAGGCGCCTTTGGCAAAGTTCGTGCCATTTTCGGTGATGATGATGTGTGGTATGCCATACCGGATGGTGATGTCGGAGATGAAAGTCTCGGCAGTCGGACCATTCAATTGCTTGATTGGTTTTGCTTCTATCCACTTGGTGAACTTGTCCACTGCGACAAGCAGATGAGTCATGCCACCTCGTGCCGTTTTGAATGGTCCCACCATGTCCAGGCCCCAGACAGCAAAGGGCCAGGCAATGGGGATAGTCTTGAGTGCAGAAGCCGGCTGATGTGGCTTGGAGCGGAACTTCTGGCACCCTTTGCATTTCTGGACCAAGTCTTTGGCGTCTTCTAAAGCAGTCGGCCAGAAAAAACCGTGGCGAAAAGCTTTGGCCACGAGTGCTCTTGAAGCCGCGTGATGACCACACTCACCTTGATGAATATCTTTGAGGATGCTTGGCCTTGCTCTGGCTCTATGCAGCGCTGGTAGACACCAGTGACACTGCACCTCACAAGCTCTCTGTTGACTATGGTATATGCTGCTGCCCGGCGTTGCACTTGCCGGGCCGAGATCTCATCAGTCGGCAGCTCTTTGTTTACCAGGAAGTTGAGGATGGGCTGGGCCCATGAAGGTGCTGCAATTTCTTTGACTGCTAGGACAACAACTTGGACGAGGGTGGTTGGGTCGGGAGGCGGCGGGTTGGAGTCGGTTGCCGCTTGCTGAGTCGATGAAGTCCCCGGGCCGACTACTGCGGTCCCCGAGGCGGGTTCTGAAGTCCCCGGGCCGGGTGTAGCTGTTGTAGTCCCCGGGTCGCCTGCCGGATTCCTCGTGCCGGCTGCTGGGGTCCTCAAGTCGGATCCGCGACTGCTTCAGGAGGAGCCGGCACGAAGATGGAATCCGACTCTGGCGATGGCTTGACAGACAGCTTGAGGAGGCGTTGTAGGGCGATGCCGGTTGGTATTGCTTGACGGGTGGAGCCGATTCGTGCCAAGGCATCTGCTTGCGCATTGTCATTCCTTGGCACATGGAGAAACTCGCACCCTTCAAAGTATCCACTGAGTTGTTGTACGAGGAAGCAGTAGCTCGCCATGTTTGCATCTTTAGCGTCCCAGTCGCCCGACGACTGCTGGACCACCAAGTCAGAGTGACCATAGCACAGGATCCGGCGAATGTAGAGTTCTTTGGCAAGCCGGAGCCCGTGAATGAGTGCTTCGTATTCAGCGACGTTGTTGGAGGCGGCAAAATGGATTTCCAGCATATATCTGAGCTTGTCGCCTTTGGGAGAGGTGAGGACGTTGCGTCTCCCAAACCAGTACGCATCTTGGAACCATCAAAGTGCATCCGCCAATGGGTGAGTCCGGCGCTGGTGGCAGGTACTGGGTCTCGGCCCAGTCGACGAGGAAGTCGGCCAGTGCTTGTGACTTGATGGCAGTGCGAGGCTAGTAGTAGATGGTGTAGGGGCCCAACTCTATGGCCCATTTAGCCACTCGGCCTGAGGCATCCCGGCTTCCAATGATCTCGGCAAGCCGAGCAGTGCAGACAATAGTGATTGGGTGCTCTTGAAAATACGGCTTCAATTTCTTGGCGGCAAAGTGCACACCGTAGCACATCTTCTGATAGTGGGGGTAGTTTTGCTTGGAGGCTGACAGCACTTCACTCAGGTAATACACCGGTCTCTGGACTGGTAGTGCCTTGCCTTCCTCCTTGCGTTCTACCACTATGACTGTGCTGACCACTCGGCTGGTGGCGGCGATGTAGAGGAGCATGGGCTCCTTAGGCGTCGGAGCCGCCAGGACAGGTGGGGTAGTCAACATCTTCTTGAGCTGGAGAAAAGCTTCATCCGCCTTATCGTTCCACTCGAAAAAGTGGTCTTCTTCATGAGCTGGTACAGGGGAAGAGCCTTCTCTCCCAGCCGACTGATGAAGCGGCTGATGGACTCCAAGCAGCCGGTGAACTTTTGCACGTCGAGCAGTCGGGTGGGCACTTCCATCCTCTCGATGGCCTTGATCTTCACAGGGTTGCACTCTATGCCGCGCTCTGAGACCAGGAAGCCAAGAAGCTGGCCGGCTGGTACTTCGAAGACGCATTTCTCCGGGTTGAGCTTGACTTGAAATCGGCACAAGTTCTCAAAGGTCTCCTTGAGGTCTTCTAGCAGCGTTCCACGCTTCTCCGTCTTCACCACAACATCGTCCACATAAACGTGGGCGTTCCTGCCGAGTTGCTTGAGGAGGCACTTCTGCATGCAACGTTGAAACGTGGCGCCGGCATTCCTCAAGCCGAACGTCATGGTCAAGTAGCAGAAGGCTCCAAATGGTGTGATGAAGGCGGTCTTCAGCCTGTCGGCCGGGTTCAGCTTGATCTGGTGATACCCTGAGTATGCGTCCAAAAAACTCAACAGCTCGCATCCGGCTGTGGAGTCTATCACTTGGTCAATTCTCGGCAAAGCAAATGGGTCTTTGGGGCAGGCTTTGTTGAGGCTGGTGTAATCAATACACATGCGCCACTGCTTGTTTTTCTTCAGCACAAGGACTGGGTTGGCCAGCCACTCTGGAAAGAACACCTTCCATGATGAAGCCGGCTTGCCAGCAGCCGGGCTATCTCTTCTCCAACGACTCTTCTCTTCTCTTCTGACAGGCGGCGCAAGGGCTGCCTGACTGGTTTGGCATCGGACCGGACATGTAACTTGTGCTCGGCGAAATCCGTCGGAACACCCGGCATGTCTTTAGGTGACCATGCAAAGATGTCCCGATTCTCACAGAGGAAATCGACGAGCTCGCCTTCCTATTTGCTGTCAATGTTTGCACCTATGACAGCATACCTCTCCGGGTCCTCCGGGTCCAAGGGTATCTTCTTTGTCTCTTTGGCTGGCTTGAATGAGCCCTCGGCTTCCGACTCCTTGGGGCTGGGTGACATTTTCGGCTGCTTGCCTGCCATCGCCACAACTCGGTCAAGGAGCCGCTTCTCGGCCGCGATCACAAGGGTCTCGGCCAGCCGACTGCTATCTGCTGCGCAAGCGGACGACTTCTTGTAATCCCCTGCTATGGTCAGAATTCCCTTGGAACTCGGCATCTTCATCTTGAGGTAAGCATAGTGGGGGACCGCCATGAACTTGGCCAGAGCAGGCCGGCCAAGCAGTGCATGGTATGGGCTCTCAAGGTCCACCACCTCAAACCAGACTGGCTCTCGGTGGAAATGACCTTTGTCCCCGAAGAGGACGTCTATCTGGATCTTGCTGAATGGTGAGCAGGAAAGGCCAGGAACTATGCCATGGAATACGGTCCGGCTGGGCTGAAGCTGCCTTTGTTTGATTCCTAACTTCTCCATGGTATCCTTGTACAGGATGTTGATGCTGCTGCCGCCATCTATCAGAACTCGGGAAAAGCGAGCAGCTCGCCTATCTGTGGCAAAAGTGGCATCCAGAACCAAGGCGTAGGAGCCGGGATTGGGCATTACTTCCGGGTGGTCGGCTCTGCTCCAGCTGATGGGCTTCTCGGACCAATGCATGAACTCGGGGGTCTCTGATGCCACTGCATTTACTTCTTGCTGTCGTTGCCGTCTGTTGTGCTTGTCGCCGGCCACGCTGGTGAACACGACATAAGCTCCGTGCTCTTCAGGATACTCGTCTTGTATGGCTCCGACTGGTCGAACCGCCGGCTGCTGGGGGGGAGGAGGAGGCGGCTGCCCACCAGGCGGAGAGGCAGAAGGCCGTCACCCTTGGCGATGCTGGTGAGCCAATGGCACTTCCGAGTGGTGTGGTTGGACGGCTTCGCACCGCTATGAAATTTGCAGGGTGCATCAAGAGTCTGCTCATACGAGAAAGCAGGCAGCCAATTGGGCTTGCCACCCTTCTGGCGCTTGGATGGACGCTGCCCTTCCGGCTGCTGGTCTTCGACTGTCGCCACCTGCCGGCTTGTGGAAGCCGGCTGCGCGGCATTGCGTTTGTTGTCGTTGGGTTGCTGACGCCGACTGGAGTCGCCAGCCGGGGCCCGAGGAGCTGGAGGAGCCACCTTGCCAGACGCATCAACTTGGATCTCTGCCTTCATGGAGGAGTCGGCTGTGGCATATTTATCTGCTATGATCAGCAGCTCGTCGAGGGTCGCCGGCTCGTCATAGAGAAGCCTGTGCTTGAGGAGGGTGCCCTCTCGGCACCCGGCGGTGAAGTACTCGATGGCCCGCACCTCGTGCACGCCTTCGCATGAGTTGCGGAGCTCGGCCCAGCGCGTGAGATAGTCACGAGTCGACTCGTTGGGGCCTTGGACGCACAAGGAGAGCTGCCGAGGCTTGGGCGGCCGCTTGTATGTGCTGGTGAAGTTGCGGATGAAGGCTTCGGCGAAATAGACCCAGCTGTTGATGCTGCGGGGCTTCAGGCTGTTCAGCCATGTCCGGGCCGTGCCCTGGAGCATGAGCGAAACATACTTCACGGCAACGCGCTTGTTGCCGTTCATGATGCTGACGGCTGTGGAGTAGTGGACCAACCAGTCATCCGGCTTCACAGAGCCGATGTACTTGGGCGTGTCTCTCGGGAGCGTGAACCCTTTGGGGAAGGGCTCGTCTCGAATGCGGGGGCCAAAACAAGGCGGACCCAGCTCATCTTCTTCTTCTAGCGCCAGGGATCGGTGGAGATGGTCGATCCGGTGGCGGGCATCGTTCTCTCCGACTCCTTCTCGGCGGCCAAGGCGGTCGCCGAGTGTCGGGTGTTCAACAGGCGGCGGGGAGACACGCCTTTCCCTGCGAGGGGGAGGAGGCGGACAGTCATCCCGTCGTTCTACTGCTCTTGGGCGGCCGTCTTGGTCGCGCTCGATGGTGAGGCGAGTCCGGCTGCGGCTGGCAGCCGACTCCTTATCTCTTCTTCCGCGGACGCCACCAGTCGGCGTCCGGGATGTCGCGCCTTGATCTCGGCGAGGAGGCGGATCGTCATTTTGCCGGTGGGGAGCCTCAGTACGGCAGCCGGCCTCGTGCTGCTCAGCAGCCGCGCCGAGGAGTCGCTGGACGCGCTCCGCCATCTGGCGATGCTCTTCACCCTGAAACTTGTCCAGCTCTTCCACTGCCGCCTGGGCAGCCCGTATGTTCTCTGCAGGCATGGCGTAGACGGGGCGATCCGCCCCGAACAGGCTGGCGAGGGCCACGCCGCGTTGCTGGACCGTGCCGATGTGGCCGGGCCTGCCAGGAGCCGGCGTGCCACTCACAGCGCGGTCCATCTCGCGCTGGTAGGCCTCTGATAGGCGCCTCATGTTGGCCAGCTTCTTCGCGCTCTCGACTAGCTGGGCGCGGCGCGTTTCCAGCATCTCGGCGTCGGCGTCTTCGGGGATGGGCGCCGTCAGGTCTTGCAGTGCCGCATCGAGCGGGTCATGAGCACCATCGCCGGAGTGCTCGCTGTGGCCGATGACAAGCACCTCGGTGATGGCGCTTCCGCCGCTCTCAGCGCGAGGAAGCGGCTCATCGTAGACCACCACGTTGGTAGGGAACGCGTCAAGCGACGCAGTGTCAGAGTCGACAAGCATCGGGTCGGTGGAGCCTACAGATTCCAAATCCACAGCATGCTCGCTGGTGACGTGGAGCTGATCGAGGAGGCTCGCAAGGCGGCTCTCAGGGCCTTCGGTGCCCGCGTTAGACGCAGGCTCATCGGAGAGGCGAACCTCGCCAACAAGATCGGCAAGGCAGCTCGCCGCGCAGGCGACCTCCATGCCATGCAGCGCATCAGCGCAGACTCCGTCTGGCGTGCTGGGCTGGCTGCGCTCGCCAGGGAGGAAAAGAGTTCCCGTCCAGAACAGATCTTCGGACGACGGTGCACCTCGCCCCACGGTGGGCGCCAAATGTCGGGGGTTGGGTGCGACATATGCCAATGGATGGCTTATCATGGTGGGAGCGAGTAGAACGTCGCCGGTGCCTGGAAGCGGGATGAGGCGTAGGCACGAACGCCGGCGCACTTTACCCAGGTTCGGGGCTCTCCTAGGAGATAACACCCCTAGTCCTGCTCTGCGGGGTCTCCGCATGATCACTAAGGCACTAGTGAGTACAATGGTGCTCCTTGAGCTGTTTGCTGGAGGTGGAAGAGAGCAAGGCTAGCTCTCTCCTTTCTCTATGGGTGAGTCTAGTTCTAACAGGGTGGGAACCCTTTGCATGGGTGCCCTGGGGGGTTTATATAGGCCAACCCCCCAGGGGTACAATAGTAATCCGGCCGGGTGTAGGACCCGGCTGTCAGTCTATCTGGTTGCCGGCTTCTCCGCCGGCTGCTGGGGCCCGCCGCCTGGTGGCCCCCGCCGACTGGTCTGGTACGGGGCCGACAGGCCGCCCCCGCCGTCACGGATCTTGTCGGCTGCTGATCACTGTAGCCGTGATGGTAATGACGCAGGCTCGATCAGGGGAGCGTGGCTACAGCCCCGCCGCCTGGCGGGCGATTACTGTAGCCACTCTGCGTCTCGTCTGGTTAATGGCGCGTGGGTCCCGAGGAAGGGGCGGGCTGACTGCTGGGGGCCGACCTCCCTCGGATCCGACGGGTGGGGCTCTAGCCGTCTTCCGTGCTCTCGCTGATCGGTGGGGCCCGTTGTCCTTGGGCCGTACCGACAAGCCGTCGTGGGAGCAGGGCTCCGCCGGCTCGTGGTGACGTCAGGGGTGGAGTGGCAACAGTGCCGCGCCGGGCGGAGATCCCCGTCTGTATGGTGCAGTGTGGCCACGCCCATCTCTGGATCGGGGGGGGGGGATGGGCTACTCTGTAGCCACTCCCTGTCTTGTCTTTCTTGATGAGGGCGCAGGCTTCGTGGGCGCCACGGGCCGACTGCTAGGGCCCGGCTTCTCTGGAAGCCGCCCACTAGGAGTCGGCTTGTCTTGATGCCGGCTTCTGGAACTTGGCCGTCTACGGGCAGCCGGCTATTACTCCAGTCGGCCACCAGAAGACGGCACTTCGTCTTGGTGCTTTGAGGGGCGCAGCCAGCCCCGATGTCTTGAAAGGTTCTGGGTCTCAGGTTAGCCTACCCGTGGCCCATTACTCCGACAGCAGCAATGAGGATAATCCTCAAGTTACGGACCCAGTCCGTGTAATTGCTACCATCATCTTTCAACTTTGCTTTCTCAAGGAACGCATTAAAATTCAACGGAACAACAACACGAGCCATCTATCTACAATCAACATAGACGAGCAAAATACTATCAGGTACTAAGTTCATGATAAATTTAAGTTCAATTAATCATATTACTTAAGAACTCCCACTTAGATAGACATCCCTCTAATCATCTAAGTGATCACGTGATCCAAATCAACTAAACCATGTCTGATCATCACGTGAGATGGAGTAGTTTTCAATGGTGAACATCACTATGTTGATCATATCTACTATATGATTCACGCTCGACCTTTCGGTCTCAGTGTTCCGAGGCCATATCTGCATATGCTAGGCTCGTCAGGTTTAACCCGAGTATTCTGTGTGTGCAAAACTGGCTTGCACCCGTTGTAGATGAACGTAGAACTTATCACACCCGATCATCACGTGGTGTCTCAGCACGACGAACTTTGGCAACGGTGCATACTCAGGGAGAACACTTTTATCTTGAAATTTAGTGAGAGATCATCTTATAATGCTACTGTCAATCAAAGCAAAATAAGATGCATAAAGGATAAACATCACATGCAATCAATATAAGTGATATGATATGGCCATCATCATCTTGTGCTTGTGATCTCCATCTCCGAAGCACCGTCATGATCACCAACGTCACCGGCGCGACACCTTGACCTCCATCGTAGCATCATTGTCGTCTCGCCAACAATTGCTTCTACGACTATCGCTTCCGCTTAGTGATAAAGTAAAGCATTACAGGGCGATTGCATTGCATACAATAAAGCGACAACCATATGGCTCCTTCCAGTTGCCGATAACTCGGTTACAAAACATGATCATCTCATACAATAAATATAGCATCATGCCTTGACCATATCACATTACAACATGCCCTGCAAAAACAAGTTAGACGTCCTCTACTTTGTTGTTGCAAGTTTTACGTGGCTGCTACGGGCTGAGCAAGAACCGTTCTTACCTACGCATCAAAACCACAACGATAGTTCGTCAAGTTAGTGCTGTTTTAACCTTCTCAAGGACCGGGCGTAGCCACACTCGATTCAACTAAAGTTGGAGAAACTGATACCCGCCAGCCACCTGTGTGCAAAGCACGTCGGTAGAACCAGTCTCGCGAAAGCGTACGCGTAATGTCAGTCCGGGCCGCTTCATCCAACAATTCCGCTGAACCAAAGTATGACATGCTGGTAAGTAGTATGACTTGTATCGCCCACAACTCACTTGTGTTCTACTCGTGCATAAACATCTACACATAAAACCTGGCTCGGATGCCACTGTTGGGGAACGTAGTAATTTCAAAAAATTCCTACGCACACACAGGATCATGGTGATGCATAGCAATGAGAGGGGAGAGTGTGTCCACGTACCCTCGTAGACCGAAAGCGGAAGCGTTAGCACAACGCGGTTGATGTAGTCGTACGTCTTCACGATTCGACCGATCCGAGTACCGAACGTACGGCACCTCCAAGTTCAGCACACGTTCAGCTCACTGACGTCCCTCGAACTCCGATCCAGCCGAGCTTTGAGGGAGAGTTTCGTCAGCACGACGGCGTGGTGACAGTAATGACGATGCTACCGACGCAGATCTTCGCCTAAGCACCACTACGATATTATTGAGGTGGAATATGGTGGAGGGGGGCACCGCACACGGCTAAGAGATCAAGAGATCAATTGTTGTGTCTCCAAGGGGTGCCCCCTCCCCGTATATAAAGGAGTGGAGGAGGGGGAGGGGGCCGGCCACCCTAGGCGCGCCCCATGAGGAGTCCCCCCTTCCAAGTGGGAGTAGGAGAGGAGAGGGAAGGAGAGAGAGGGGGAAAGGAAAGGGGGGCGCCCCCCTCCTTGTCCAATTCGGACTGGGGGAAGGGGGCACGCGGCTGCGCTTGGCCGCCCCTCCTCTTCTCCACTAGGGCCCAATAGGCCCATTAGTCTCCCCTGGGGGTTCCGGTAACCCCCCGGTACTCCGGTATGTGTCTGAAACTCCCCGAAACCATTCCGGTGTCCGAACATAGTCGTCCAATATATCGATCTTTATGTCTCGACCATTTTGAGACTCCTTGTCATGTCCGTGATCATATCCGGGACTCCGAACTACCTTCGGTACATCAAAACACAAAACTCATAATACCTATCGTCATCTAACTTTAAGCGTGCGGACCCTACGGGTTCGAGAACTATGAAGACATGACCGAGACACGTCTCCGGTCAATAACCAATAGCGGAACCTGGATGCTCATATTGGCTCCTACATATTCTACGAAGATCTTTATCGGTCAAACCGCATAACAACATATGTTGTTCCCTTTGTCATCGGTATGTTACTTGCCCGAGATTCGATCATCGGTATCTCAATACCTAGTTCAATCTCGTTACTGGCAAGTCTCTTTACTCGTTCCGTAATACATCATCTCGCAACTAACTCATTAGTCACAATGCTTGCAAGGCTTATAGTGATGTGCATTACCGAGAGGGCCCAGAGATACCTCTCCGACAATCGGAGTGACAAATCCTAATCTCGAAATATGCCAACCCAACAAGTACCTTCGGAGACACCTGTAGAGCACCTTTATAATCACCCAGTTACGTTGTGACGTTTGGTAGCACACAAAGTATTCCTCCAGTACGGGAGTTGCATAATCTCATAGTCATAGGAACATGTATAAGTCATGAAGAAAGCAATAGCAACATACTAAACGATCAAGTGCTAAGCTAACGGAATGGGTCAAGTCAATCACATTATTATCCTAATAATGTGATCCTGTCAATCAAATGACAACTCATGTCCATGGCTAGGAAACTTAATCATCTTCGATTAACGAGCTAGTCAAGTAGAGGCATACTAGTGACACTATGTTTGTCTATGTATTCACACATGTATTATGTTTCCGATTAATACAATTCTAGCATGAATAATAAACATTTATCATGATATGAGGAAATAAATAATAACTTTATTATTGCCTCTAGGGCATATTTCCTTCAATGATGATATCCAAGGCAATGATTATGTAATATAGGCATCACGTCCGTATCAAGTAGACCGATTCCTGCCTGCATTCTACTACTATTATTCCACACATCGGCCGACTCCTGCCTGCATCTAGAGTATTAAATTCATGAAGAATAGAGTAACATTTTAAGTAAGATGACATGATGTAGAGGAATAAACTCAAGCAATATGATGTAAACCCCATCTTTTTATCCTCGATGTCAACAATACAATACATGCCTCGCTACCCCTACTTTGTCACTGGGTGAGTGATGTCTACTACGCAACTTTATTCTTGTAGACACGTGTTGGGCCTCCAAGCGCAAAGTTTTGTAGGACAGTAGCAATTTTCCCTCAAGTGGATGACCTAAGGTTTATCAATCTGTTAGAGGTGTAAGATGAAGATGGTCTCTCTCAAACGACCCTGCAACCAAATACAAGAAATCTCTTGTGTCCCCAACACACCCAATACAATGGCAAATTGTATAGGTGCACTAGTTCGGTGAAGAGATGGTGATAAAAGTATAATATGGATGGTAGAAATATATTTTTATAATCTGAATAAATAAAAACAGCAAGGTAGCAAATAGTAAACGGGCACAAAAACGGTATTGCAATGCTTGAAAATGAGGCCTAGGTTCCGTTCTTCCGCTAGTGCAACCTCTCAACAATGCTAATATAATTGGATCGTATAACCACCCCTCAAAGTGCGATGAAGAATCACTCCAAAGTTCCTATCTAGCGGAGAACATAAGAATAAATTATTTGTAGGGTACGAAACCACCTCAAAGCTATTCTTTCCGTTCGATCTATTCAAGATTTCGTACTAAAATAACACAAAGCTATTCTTTCCATTCGATCTATCCTAGTGTTCGTAATAAAATAGCACCAAAGCAAATTCATATTCATAATACTCAATCCAACACAAAGAACTTCAAAGAGTGCCCAAGGATTTCTACCGGAGAAACAAAGACAAGATCGTGCATCAACCCCTATGCATAGATTACCCCAATGTCACCTTGGGAATCCGCAAGTTGAGTGCCAAAACATATATCAAGTGAATCAATACGATACCCCATTGTCACCATGAGTATTCAATTGCAAGACATATATCAAGTGTTCTCAAATCCATAAAAGTATTCAATCCGATAATAACGAAATCTCAAAGGGAAAAACTCAATTCATCACAACAAGATAGAGAGGGGAAAACACCATATGATTCGACTATATTAACAAAGCCCGTGATACATCAAGATCGTGACATCTCAAGAACATGAGAGAGAGAAAGAGATTAAACACATAGCTATTGGTACAAACCGTCAGCCCCGAGGGTGGACTACTCCCTCCTCATCGTGGTGGCCGCCGGGATGATGAAGATGGCCACCTGAGATGATTCCCCCCTCTGGCAGGGTGCCGGAAAGGGTCTAGATTGGTTTTCGGTGGCTACAGAGCCTTACGGCGGTGGAACTTCTAATCTAGGTTAACCCTGAGGGTTTTGGAATATTTGTGAATTTATAGGGTAAAGAGGGGGTGCAGGAGGCAACTGAGGTGGGCACAACCCACCTGGGTGCGCTTGGGCCCCTAGGCGCGCCCTGGTGGGTTGTGCCCCCCTTGGGGCACCCCCAGGTGCTTCTCTGGCCCATCCTGGGTGTTCTAGTCCATAAAAAATCTCCAAAAAGTTTCGCGGTGTTTGGACTCCGTTTGCTAATGATTTCCTGCGATGTAAAAAACAAGCAAAAAACAGCAGCTGGCACTGGGCACTGGGTCAATAGGTTAGTCCCAAAAAATGATATAAAGTTGCTATAAAATGATTGTAAAACATCCAAGAATGATAAAATAACAGCATGAATACTTCATAAATTATAGATATGTTGGAGACATATCAACATCCCCAAGCTTAATTCCTACTCATCCTTGAGTAGGTAAATGATAAAAGAAATAATTTATGAAGTGTGAATGCTGGCAAAGTGCACAAGTTTGATCAATGATAATTTCAATCACTTTTCCTAGCATCATAACAACAATTCTTTCTTATAAAATATCTCATGTTAAAGTAGCAACCAATTCACATGTTAAGGTTCAAACAATGAACTCTCTTGAAACTCAACAACCTATGTTCTTAGTCACCAAGCAATTACAATTCAACTTATTCAATGGAGTTTAAGTAAGAGCTCCACATACTCAACCATCTTATCGTCTTCTATGATTGCTAACAGTCACCGCATACACATGAGCAAAACGTTTCAACCGGACACATAGAAAGATAGGGGCTTATTGTTTTGCCTCCCAACGTATTCACCTCATGTGTGATGTCAACAATAATAACTCATGCTACCCATATCCAACTGGATATGTGTGCCTAGATCTTTACTCACCACATGATGCTTGCCAAAAAATGAAAAATAAAAAGGAATAGAGAGAAGAACTTTGACTCTTGCATGAAAGTAAATACATAAAAGTAAAAGATAGGCCCTTCGCAGAGGGAAGCAGAGGTTGCCATGCGCTTATTTGTTTGTATGCTCAACCCCTTAGTGCAAAAGAACGTCACTTTATATTGTCCCTTATGATAGCAACCTTTATTATGCAGTCTGTTGCTTTTATTCTTTGCCATCACAAGTTCATACAACGCTCAATTTTCTCTTACACTAAATGATCTAACACTTTTATAAGCTATTTTTATTGCCTTATTGCACCGATGACAACTTACTTGAAGGATCTTATTCAATCCTTAGGTAGGTATGGTGGACTCTTGAAAATAAGATTTGGGTTTAAGGGTTTTTGGATGCACAAGTAGTATCTCTACTTGGTGCGGAATTTTTGGCTAGCAAAGATGGGGGCAAGCACCACATGTTGAAGGATCTATGACAATATAACTTCTATGTGAATATGAACAAACATAAACCATTACGTTGTCTTCCTTGTCCAACATCAACAATTTTGGCATATAATATTTTGATGAGGGCTCACAATCACAAAAGATTTCCAAGATAGTGTATTTGCATGAGAAAGTTCTCTTCCTTATACTAATTATTCGTGAATTGCTTGTATGACCAATATTGTGATTGTCAAGCCTCAAAAGATTTCACTTTCTAAACCCAATGTGAAGCTACCGCTAGGCATGATATGATTTCAACTTCATGACATACAATTTATACAAAAATTTACTCATAGGATATAACTGAAGCACAAGAGTAAGTGAAGATCATGAGCATAATATTTCTTTCTCTCAAATTAATTTAAGTGAAGCAAGAGATAATTTCTTCAAAAAAATACTAAAGCACACCGTGCTCAAAAAGATATAAGTGAAGCACTAGAGCAATTCCATAGAAAAGAGCTTCTTTGACGGGATGTGAATGCCGCTTACCTAGCCTCCCTGGCAACTATTCAAGGACTCTATTTTATTTAAAAACTTTCAGATCTAAGTATTTTATTAAAACAGCAAGCAAAACAATATAAAATGACATTCCAAGGATAGCACAACTCATGTGAAGAAGCAAAAACTTAGGCTCAATCGATACTAACCGATAATTGTTGAAGAAGAAAGGTGGGATGCCTACCGGGGCATCCCCAAGCTTAGATGCTTGAGACTTCTTGAATATTATCTTGGGATGCCTTGGGCATCCCCAAACTTGAGGTTTTGTGTCTCCTTAATTCTTCTCATATCACGGTTTCCCTAAATCTCAAAAGCTTCATCCACACAAAACTCAACAAGAACTCGTGAGATAAGCTGGTACTCCCTCCGTTCCAAAAGAGATGACCCAACTTTGTACTAACTTTGTACTAAAGTTAGTACAAAGTCGAGTCATCTATTTTGGAACGGCGGGAGTATAAACTAATGCAAAAACCTTATCATTCTCTACTGTAGCAAATCACTAAAATTATTATTCAACATTGCATACTAAATGCCTCTGCATATTTAATACTCCTATCCGCAAATAGAATCATTAAACAAGCAAACATATGCAAACAATGCAACCATAACAGCAATCTGCCAAAATATTACAGTCTGTAAAGAATGCAAGAGTATCAATACTTCTTAAAATCCAAAAATTATAAATTTTTTACCACACTATAGAAATTTTATCAGAGCTTACTATGCAAAAAATTTCAACATTTTATCACATTCTGACTTTTCTAGGGAATTTTAACAGCAGTAAACTTTCTGTTTTCAAACAGCAACATGTAGACTTGTAAATTAAGCATGGCAAAGGCTATACTTGATATTTTTATTGAAAATAAAGATGAAAAACATTATTATAGATAACAGTAAGCAAATCCTAACAAAATAAATTGACTCTCCAAGCAAAACACATATCATGTGACGAATGAAAACATAGCTCCAAGTGAGGTTACCGATAATGTTGGAGACGAAAGAGGGGATGCCTTCGGGGCATCCCCAAGCTTAGTTGCTTGGATCTTCCTTGAATATTACGTTGGGATGCCTTGGGAATCCCCAATTGTCTGTTGTCGCTCTCTAGTTGGTCGCTTCCCAGTGTTTTGCTAGCCTTCACTTGTACCAAGCGGGAATATTGCTTGTGCATCCAATCCCTTAAACCCCAAAGTTATTCCATATGAGTCCACTATACCTTCCTATATGCGGTATCTACCTGCCGTTCCAAGTAAATTTGTATGTGCCAAACTCTAAACGTTCAAATGAAATTCTGTTTTGTATGCTCGAATAGCTCATGTATCAACTAGGGCTGTATGTATCTTCCATGCTAGGCGGGTTATTCTCAAGAGGAGTGGACTCCGCTCCTCACTCACGAGAAAATGGCTGGTCATCGGGATGCCCAGACCCATGCTTTATGCAAATCAAATCAAAATAATTGCAAACAAAACTCCCCCGGGACTCTTGTTAGTTGGAGGCACTCGTTGTTTCGAGCAAGCCATGGATTGATGCTTGTTGGTGGAGGGGGAGTATAAACTTTACCATTCTGTTTGGGAACCACCTATAATGTGTGTAGCATGGAAGATATCGTCATCTCTCGGTTGTTATGTTGACAATGAAAGTATGATGCTCAAAATATTAATTATCTCTGCTTTAAAATCGAGCTTTGGCACCTCTACAAATCCCTGCTTCCCTCTGCGAAGGGCCTATCTATTTACTTTTATGTTGAGTCATCACCCTCTTATTACAAAGCACCAGCTGGAGAGCACTGCTGTCATTTGCATCCATTACTGTTAATTTATATTGGGTATGACTATGACTGGATCTCTTTTACCACGAATTACAATGTTTAGTCAGTCCTTGATCTTTAAAGGTGCTCTGCATTTCTGTTTTGCGGTCTCAGAAAGGGCTAGCGAGATACCATCTTGTTATATCATATTATGATTGTTTTGAGAAAGTGTTGTCAACCGAGATTTATTATTATTGCTCGCTAGTTGATTATGCCATTGACATGAGTAAACATGAGACCTAAGTGTTATTGTGAATATGGTTAGTTCATAATCTTGCTGAAAACTTGAATGCTGGCTTTACATATTTACAACAACAAGAGCAAACAAAGTTTGTAAAAGTTCTTCTTTATCACTTTCAGTTTATCAACTGAATTGCTTGAGGACAAGCAAAGGTTTAAGCTTCGGGGAGTTGATACGTCTCCGTCGTATCTGCTTTTCCAAACACTTTTGCCCTTGTTTTGGACTCTGACTTGCATGATTTTAATGGAACTAACCCGAACTGACGCTGTTTTCAATAGAATTGCCATGGTGTTATCTTTGTGCAGAAACATAAGTTCTCAGAATGACCTGAAACTTCACGGAGATTATTTTTGGAAATAATAAAAAATACTGGTGAAAGAATCAAGGCCAGGGGGGACACACCCTGTCCACGAGGGTGGGAGGCACGCCTGCCCCCCTAGGGCGCGCCCCCTGCCTCGTGGGCCCCCTGGTGCTCCACCGACCTCAACTCCAACTCTATATATTCGTGTTCGGGGAGAAAAAAATCAGAGAGAAGGATTCATCGCGTTTTACGATACGGAGCCGCCGCCAAGACCTAAACTCTCTTGGGAGGGCTGATCTGGAGTCGGTCGTGGCTCCGGAGAGGGGAATCCGTCGCCATCGTCATCATCAACCATCCTCCATCACCAATTTCATGATGCTCACCGCCGTGCATGAGTAATTCCATCGTAGGCTTGCTGGACGGTGATGGGTTGGATGAGATTTATCATGTAATTGAGTTAGTTTTGTTAGGGTTTGATCCTTAGTATCCACTATGTTCCGAGAGTGATGTTGCTATGACTTTGCTATGCTTAATGCTTGTCACTAGGGCCCGAGTGCCATGATTTTAGATCTGAACCTATTATGTTTTCATGAATATATGTGAGTTCTTGATCCTATCTTGCAAGTCTATAGTCACCTACTATGTGTTATGATCGGGCAACCCCGAAGTGACAATAATCGGGACCACTCCTGGTGATGACCGTAGTTTGAGGAGTTCATGTATTCACTATGTGTTAATGGTTTGGTCTGGTACACTATTAAAAGGAGGCCTTAATATCCCTTAGTTTCCGTTAGGACCCCGCTGCCACGGGAGGGTAGGACAAAAGATGTCATGCAAGTTCTTTTCCATAAGCATGTATGACTATATTCGGAATACATGCCTACATTACATTGATGAATTGGAGCTAGTTCTCTGTCACCCTATGTTATAACTGTTGCATGAATAATCGCATCCGGCATAATTCTCCATCACCGATCCAATGCCTACGAGCTTTTCACATATTGTTCTTCGCTTATTTACTTTTCGTTGCTACTGTTACAATCACTACAAAACCCAAAAATATTACTATTGCTACCGTTACCGTTACTTCCATATTACTTTGCTACTAAATACTTTGTTGCAGATACTAAGTTATCCAGGTGTGGTTGAATTGACAACTCAACTGCTAATACTTGAGAATATTCTTTGGCTCCCCTTGTGTCGAATCAATAAATTTGGGTTGAATACTCTACCCACGAAAACTGTTGTGATCCCCTATACTTGTGGGTTATCAAGACTATTTTCTGGCGCCGTTGTCGGGGAGCATAGCTCTATTCTTTGAGTCACTTGGGATTTATATCTGCTAGTCACTATGAAGAACTTGAAAGACGCGAAAACAAAAATTTATCCCTCAACTACGAGGGGAGGTAAGGAACTGCCATCTAGCTCTGCACTTGATTCACCTTCTGTTTTGAGTAAGCTTGCGACACCTAAACCTGCTTCTGCTATTAATTCTGATATGCCGTATGTTATTGATGATGCCACTTCTACTATGCATGATACTTATGATGAAACTACTTCTATGCTTGATACTACTGTGCCACTTGGTAAATTTCTTGATGAACAACTTGCTAGGGCTAGAGAGAATGAAATTATTGAAACTGATAATATTGATGAAAGTGGTGATGAAGATTCTCCCCCTAGATATGAATTGCCTGTTGTGCCTGAGGGTTATGTTATGGATGAAGAAACTGCTAGAGACTTTCTTGCTTGCAATGATAGAAGTGATCTTAAGAAATTATTAGCTAAGCTGAAACAAAAAATCTCTGAATGCTAGAATGAAATATGATCCTGCTTATGCTACTTCACCTATCTTTGTTACTAATAAGGATTATGAATTCTCTGTCGACCCTGATATAATTACTTTGGTTGAATCTGATCCTTGTTATGGCTATGAATCTGAAACTGTTGTGGCACATCTTACTAAATTAAATGATATAGCCACCCTGTTGACTAATGATGAGAAAACTCGCTACTATTATATCCTTAAAATATTTTCGTTCTCATTAAAGGGTGATGCTAAGATATGGTTTAATTCTGTTGATCCTGGTTGTGTGCGTAGTCCCCAGGATATGATTTATTACTTCTCTGCTAAATATTCCCTGCTCATAAGAAACAAGCTGCTTTAAGGGAATTATATAATTTTGTGCAAATTGAAGAAGAGAGTCTCCCACAAGCTTGGGGGAGGCTTCTCCAATTACTTAATGCTTTGCCTGATCATCCTCTTAAGAAAAATGAAATACTTGATATCTTTTATAATGGACTAACTGATGCTTCCAGAGACCACCTGGATAGTTGTGCTAGTTGTGTTTTTAGGGAAAGAACAGCTGATGAAGCTGAAATTCTATTGAATAATATGTTGAAAAATGAAAATAATTGGACACTTCCTGAACCAACTCCTAAGCCAACTCCGAAGAGAAGGGGTGTTCTATTTCTTAGTCCTGTAGATATGCAAGAGGCAAAGAAATCTATGAAAGAAAAAGGTATAAAAGCTGAAGATGTTAAGGATTTACCTCTTGTTGAAGAAATACATGGTCTTAATTTACCGCCTGTTGAAGAAAAACTTGGTCTTGATAACCCGACACAGGTAGTAAAGGTAAATTCTCTTTATAGATTTGATGAAGGTGATATTCCTCATTATAAGTCTGCTAGCCAATGCTTAGATGCGTTTGATAATTTTATTGTCAAACAAGAAAACTTCAATGCTTATGTTGGTGGAGAATTAAAACCTAATGCTTATATGATTGAACACTTGAGTGATTATATGTCTAGAGTTAAAGGTGAACTTAAACTTATTAGTAAACATGCTTCTATGGTTACCACTCAAGTAGAACAAGTACTTAAAGCTCAGAATGATTTGCTCAATGAATTGAATAGTAAGAATAATGATTTTGCTGTTAGAGTGGCTACTAGAACTGGTAAAATGACTCAGGAACCTTTGTATCCTGAAGGCCATCCTAAGAGAATTGAGCAGGATTCTCAGAGAAATAATATTGATGCACCTAGTCCTTCTAAGAGGAAGAAAAAGAAAAATGATAGGACTTTGCATGCTTCTAGTGAACCTGTTGTTGACAACCTGAGAATCCAATGATATTTCTATTTCTGATGCTGAAACACAATCTGGAAATGAACATGACCTAGTGATAAGGTTAATGATGATGTTCATGTTGATGCTCAAACCTTTCATGATAATGATGTAGAATTGAACCTGTTGGTTGATCTTGATAACCCACAATCAAAGAATCAATGTTTATGATAAGAGAAGACTTTGTTGCTAGGAAGCACGGTAAGGAAGAGACCATGGGTTCAGAAACCATGCCTTTTCTCCAAACAATCCAAGAAAAAGGATGATGAGAATTTTGAGCGCTTTGCTGAATGATTAGACCTATCTTCTTGCATATGCGTTTAACTGAATATGCTCAAAATGAATCTTATGCTAAGTATATGAAAGAAATTTTACTAATAAAAGAAAGATACCGGAAGCTGAAATTTCCACCATGCTTGCTAATTATACTTTTAAGGGTGGAATACCAAAGAAGTTAGGAGATCCAGGAGTACCCACTATACCATGCTCCATTAAAAGGAATTATGTTAGAACTGCTTTATGTGATCTTGGAGCTGGTGTTAGTGTTATGCCTCTCTCTTTATATCGTAGACTTGATTTGTATAAGTTGACACCTACTAAAATATCTTTGCAAATGGCTGATAAATCAACTGCTATACCTGTCGGCATTTGTGAGGATGTGCCTGTTGTGGTTGCAAATGTTACTATTTTAACGGACTTTGTTATTCTTGACATTCCCAAGGACGATAGTATGTCTATTATTCTTGGAAGACCCTTTTTGAATACAGTAGGGGCTGTTATTGATTGCAACAAAGGCAATGTCACTTTTCATGTTAATGGTAATGAGCATACGGTACACTTTCCGAGGAAACAACCTCAAGTCCACAGTATCAATTCTATTGGAAAAATTCCATCGATTATTTTTGGAGGTTTTGAATTTCCTCTACCTACTGTCAAGAAGAAATATGATATTCTTATTATTGGGGACGTGCATATCCCCGTTGAGGTAACATAGTGTTATTCGAAATTTCTCCGGTTTCATGCAATTCGGAATGAGTTTGTTAACAAGACTTGATCAACCTTGTTAGTGGATTCCTTTTGATGAGCATGAGATGGATGAAGTTAGAAAGCACAACTTTGTGTACCCTCCTTTTACTTTCTGTTATTTAGAATGAATAAAGCAAAAATAGTATTTTCTGTCAGTTTTCTGATTTATCCGTGCAATAAAACAATACCCCGAAAATAAAAGCTCGAAGGATAAGCAAAGTGAAGAAGAAGAAGAGAGGCCCAAATATAATCTCCCTCGCACCGCGGAAGTTCGGCCGTGTGAATGGCCTTGTGATGATTTCTTGAGAGCAGTCGGGATTTATGATGATTTTTATGTGTTGGCTGAGAATGCAGGCCTCACGGACTTCCTCCACGACCAACGCGAACAGTACCTCCTACTCACTAATATTTTTGTGCAAAATTTTCATTTCCATTCTAGGAGGTCTCCACCTTCGGTGGACTTCTATTTATATGATGAGTATAAGGAGATGCCCCTCTCTGAATTTTGTGAGGTTTGTAAGTTGCCTTTTCCAGGCAGCGTAGAGGAACCACATCACTACAAAAAAAAGACACATGCGTGACATTTTGGGCCGAACAATTTTTTTTTCTGTCATACATATGACACTTCTATGACAATAATTGTGACAAAACCCGGTATCATCATAGATGTGGTGGGCTCCTACTTCTATGACAAAAAATGGGCTTTTCGTCCTGGGCGGGCCGGAGACGCAGCTGCATGACATTCTTTGGGCCGTACATGACGGAAAAAACCGTGGTAGAAGCGAGGGCGAGGAAAATTTCGGGGAGTTCCCGGTTACGGTGGGAGGTCGGGGGCTGAGCGATGCACATTTCTCTCGTACACGTACGCGCGTGTGTGCGAGGCGTTGGCTCTAACTGAACCCGAGCGAGGCGTTGGGCTCTAGCTGAACCCGAGCGATTGCACTGCAGGCTACGCGTTACTGAACCCGAGCGATCGATCGATGGCTGTTAACTGAACCCGATCGAGCGATTCCTTCGCTACTGCTGCTAACTGAAGCCGATCGATGCTGCCTCTGGATGAACAGTGAGCGTTGCTGGGGGGTTTGGATGAACAGTTCCCGGTGGGGGTGGATGAACAGGACCCCATGGTGTTGCCTCTGGATGAACTGGACCCCGATCGATCGAGCCGGTTGGGGCTGGATGAACAGGACCCCGTGGAGGGCAGGATGAACAGGACCACCCCGTGGAGGGCAGAATGAACAGTAGACGGTGGAGGGCTGGATGAACAGTAGCCCGTGGAGGGGTGGTTGAACAGGAGCCCGTGGAGAGGGCTGGTTGAACAGTAGCCGGTGGAGTAGCGCGTGGTGGAGGCTGGATGAACAGGAGCCCGTGGATGAACAGTCGCAGGTGGAGGCTGGAGGAGGTCGACGGTGGATGAACAGTAGCCCGTGGAGGCTGGAGGGGGTCGACGGTGGAGATGAACAGTATCCCGTGGAGTCCCGTTTTGCGGTACGCCACACCCCTCCCGATGAACAGGACCCCCGTTTCGACCGTAGCGCTCCAACACAAGTCCGTTTCCTCCGTTTTGCGGTACGCCACACCCCTCCCGATCAACAGGACCCCCGTTTCGACCGTAGGAGGTCCGTTTCCTCCGTTTTGCGGTACGCCAGACCCCTCCCGATGAACAGGATCCCGTTTCAAACGTGGCCGGTCGAACACAAGGCCGTTTCCTCCGTTCTGCGGTACGCCAGGCCTCGTTTCCATCGGCTGTTCCGTCCAAGCCCTCCCGATGAACACGACGACGCATTCCGTTCCGACCCAGCCGGTTGGCTCCCACGCGTTCCGTTGCCTCCCGATGAACACGACGCATTCCGTTGCCTCCCCATGAACACGACGCATTCCGTTGCCTCCCCATGAACACGACGACGACGCTGTTTCTCCGTTCCGACCCAGCCATGTACACGAGCCCTGGCCGTACGTATGCGCGAGTAGGCGTTCGAGACCCCGCCCGTATGTACACATACGTGGCCGTATTTTCTTTCTTGCACCCTGGCCGCTGTACGTACGTGTACATGCTACGTGCGCGCCTCTACTACGACACGTACGCGCCTCTACTACGACACGTGCGCGCCTCTACATCCACCAGTATATATGTACGTACACGTTCGCGACCAGAATGACAACGCTACGTACCCTTCGACCAGGTGGGTCCCGACTGTCAGGCACTTCCTTGCCTGCGAAGATGTAGCTGGTGGGTCCCAGCAGTCAGGGGGCGAATCGTTTTTTTTGCCCGGACGCACTTCCTTGCGTGCGAAGATGTAGCTGGTGGGTCCCAGCAGTCAGGGGCAAACGTTTTTTTCGCGAAATACGGTGGCCCGTCCGGTGGGTCCCAGCTGTCAGGTGGAGGAATAATTATTTTGCACGTAATAAGGAGGCACTTCCTTGCTGCGGCCGTGGACCCAGCTGTCAGCCTCTCCACGTACAGTCCACGTCCGATGGAAGCCGTTCCTTGACCACGTTGACCACGCCGCGCCGAGAGCACCAGGGCGGTGGACGACGGCGAGGCCTAGGAAGGGGACGACGCGGAGCCGGGGAAGACGCGGCAGTGGATGCCCACGCGTAGAGGAGTACGAGGGTTCACTGGTTCGCTGCGGTGTGAGGCTGCCGTCGCCGCAGAATAACAGGGGGTGTGGGTGAGTAGAGGGATGGCCTGGCCAGCGGTGGGAGTAGTAGGGGGCGGTGAGGCCTCCGCCGCATCGCAGCCGGCCACGGGAGGCAGGAGCACGAGGCACGACCGGCGCTGGTTTGGGCGGCTGGAGCAAGAAGACCAGAGGTTGAAGAAGCACTACGGCCGTTGGATGGACATCGTACGGTCACTGGAGCTAGAATCGTGCATATTGACTAAGTTGACAAAGCCCTCCGTCCCCGTCAACTTAGTAGGCCCACAAGTCAGCCTGCCACTATACTGGGTCCCAGCTAACAGGGGGAGTATTCATTTTTTTGTGCGTAATAAGGAGGCACTTCCTTGCGTGCGAAGATATAGCTGGTGGGTCCGAGCTGTCAGCGGCGGTAACGTTTTTTTCGCGAAATACAGAGGCCCTTTCGGTGGGTCCCTGATGTCAGGTGGAGGAATCATTATTTTGCGCGTAATAAGGAGGCATTTCCTTGCGTGCGGCCGTGGACCCAGCTGTCGGCCTCTCCACGTACAGTCCACTTCAGATGCATGTCGGTCGTTGACCACGTTGACCAGGCCGCGCCGAGAGCACCAGGGCGGTGGACGACGGCGAGGCCTAGGAAGGGAACGACACGGAGGCAGGGAAGACTCGGCAGTTGTTTCCCACGCGGAGGGGAGTACGACTGTACGAGGGTTTACTGGTTCGTCTGCCGTCGCCGGAGAATAACAGCAGGTGTGGGTGAGTAGAGGGATGGCTAGGCCAGCGATGGGAGTACGGTGGGGCGGTGAGGCCTGCGCGGCAGCACAGCCGGCCGCGGGGAGGAGGGAGCAGGCAGTCCCGCCGGCGCTTGTTTGAGCGGCTGGAGCAGGAAGAGCAGAGATTGAAGAAGCACGACGGCCGTTCGATGGACATCCAACAGTCACTGCTTGTGCGTCAACCTTTTTTTAGGAAAGCCTCAAATCTGTGGAAAACAGCATACAACCCATCTGCCATTATTTCTAATAATTTACAGCCCATTTGCTAATTCTTAAGGTTTTTTTGGAGCCCATATTCTTTTTGTTAGCATTACAGCCCATATTGTGGCCACGGTTAAAAAATTATACGAAATTTTGCATATTTCGGTGCGGTCCGAACTGTTTTTAATCCCGAAATTTCGACTCACATTCAAACTGATTTTAAAAATAAATGTATATCAATATAAAATCCAACAAATTCTCCACGCATAAAAATTAATGTAATTTAAAATCTCGAAATGAAAAAAAGATATTTGAAACTAATTGCCGGTTTGATGTGTTTTAAAAATGTACAGCCCATTTCTCATTACTGATAGGCCATTTTCTCGGCCAGCCGAATGAAGCTCTCCTCGTCTTGAAAGATTTGCAGCCCAACAGGCCTGACAAAGCGACTTACTTGGCAAATCACAAAAAAACTGGGCTGTGGCCGTGGACCCAGCTGTCAGCCTCTCCACGTACAGTACTCTTCCGATGGAAGTCGGTCGTTGACCACATTGACCACGCCGCGCCGAGAGCACCAAGGCGGTGGACGACGGCGAGGCCTAGGAAGGGGACGACGCGGAGCCGGGGAAGACGCGGCAGTGGATGCCCACGCGGAGAGGAGTACGAGGGTTCACTGGTTCGGCTGCGGCGTGAGGCTGCCGTCGCCGCAGAATAACAGGGGGTGTGGGTGAGTAGAGGGATACCCTGGGCCAGCGGTGGGAGTAGTAGGGGGCGGTGAGGCCTCCGCGGCATCACAGCCGGCCACGAGAGGCAGGAGCACGCGGCACGACCGGCGCTGCTTTGGGCGGCTGGAGCAAGAAGACCAGAGGTTGAAGAAGCACTATGGCCGTTGGATGGACATCGTACGGTCACTGGAGCTAGAATCGTTCATATTGACTAAGTTGACAAAGCCCTCCGTCCTCGTCAACTTAGTAGGCCCACAAGTCAGCCACCCACTATGGTGGGTCCCAGCTAGCAGGGGGTATTCATTTTTTGGTGCGTAATAAGGAGGCACTTCCTTGCGTGCGAAGATATAGCTGGTGGGTCCGACCTGTCAGCGGGGGGAACGTTTTTTCGCGAAATACAGAAGCCCTTCCCACGTACAGTGCACGTACAGTGCGTAATAAGGAGGAACTTTCCTTGCGTGCGACCATGGACCTCGTGGGTCCCAGCCGTCAGGCTCTCCACGTACAGTCCTCTTCCGATGACTCTCGTATGTTGACCACGCCGCGCCGAGCGCACCGAGGCGGTGGACGACGGCGAGGCCCCAGACTGGAACGACCCGGAGATGGGGAAGACGCGGCAGTGGAGTCGCAGACGGAGAGGAGTGGGAAACTTGACTGGTTCGGGTGCGGGGTGGGCCTACACTCGGCAGAGAATAACAGGAGGTGCGGAGTGGAGGGATGGCCTGGCCGTCGGCGGGGTAGCGTTTCGCTGAGGAGCGCAAAACAACGCCGCTGGACGCCGAAGGCTGGAGCAGGCGGTTCCGGCAGCGCTGGGGGAAGAAGACGAGAGATTGAAGAAGAATGCCGGCCGTTGGATGTAAATCCAACGCCTTCTTAGGCTTCGACCTACTGGCCCACATGTCAGCCAGTCCATTTGTTTTTTAGTCCATTTGGTGGGCTGGGTGAAACAATGATGTAGCATCTATGCAGCCCGTTTAAATCCCATTTGCATTTTTCTCGAAATCCGCGGACTTGCTGGGCTGGGTGAAAATATCATATTAGGCTAGACGGAGAAATTTTATAAAAACATAAACACATGATTGCACGTCAGTAAAATCTTTGCAAGCTTATGTACGCAATCACTAGGAGTTAACTTGCCAAGTTATATATAAACAATTATTATTTTGTAAGAACTTTCAACTTACGAAATAAAATATCATTTTAATTTGATGAGTTAATAGTACGTGGGGTATTATTATTTTTTAGGCTAGACGTGGGACAGTTGAGTTGGTTCTAGGGGAAAGTACTGGGAGAAAACTCAGTTTACATCGAAAAAGAAAGTGGGAGAAAATTCAGAGACCTGCTGGGTCCACCTGAGGAGGGGAATATGTTGGGAGGAAGGAGATTCAAAGCACGGCAGCCGAGTGAACTAGTTTTTTTTACGGACAAGTGAACTAGTTTACATACATAAGCAAATAGCCACTAAAAAAGCAATCAGGTTAATGGGTTCTTAAAAGAAATATTTCGGACAAAACAGATAATTACGACACATAGGCTAATGCATGAAACACTCAGATGATAAAGGTGCTTATAAACAGATAAAGTACAACATCTAGACCTTCCTGGCACGCTTGATCATGACGCTGCGGCTGTCCGTGTACTCGTCGGTTACGGGAAGCAGACACGCCCTCATGTCCAAGATCTGCCTGTACATGTCGTAGCATGCGTATGCGTCCTTGGCCGCGTAGGTTATGTAGGCTAGATTCAGAGGTACCTCCCACGTGTTCAGGTCGTCTTCTTTCATGTTGGCGTATCAGGGGTCGATGATGGTCTCAGCGAGGTCAACCACGGAGTCCTTCTCCTGCCCGTTGCTGATGATCTTGTATTGCTTCTGGATGTCGACAAGCTTGTTGCACCAGATGGCCGAATCGTCGCGTTCTTCCTTCTCTCCACCGTAGCGAAGGTGCAGTCGGCGCTGCCGATGAAACGGGCGAATGCTCCAGAACCTGGTGCAGCCATAGGACTGAGGCGAGGCAGAGCTTCACCGAGTCCGTATCGTTGGTGTACATCACATTCAACTTGGTGCAGCCATAGGACTGAACGGCGAACTCAAAGGGGAACTCCTTGCTGAAGTCCATATCCAGCAGGCTCACCCCTCGGATCGCCATTGGAGTCTCTTCGAGTGAACGAGTGTGTAGGCGGCGGCAGCAGTTCGTTTTTCAGCTCTTGGGGAACTGGATTCAACAGTAAGCTGAGTGTGTACAGGCGACAACAGTTACTACCCCTCCCTCGTCCGCTGCACGCCCGGCAGAAGATGCACCCTCGGCCACACGTCGGTTCACGAGCGGGTCTGTATTGGTACTGTAATAACAGGAGTTAGTGGTCACTTTACTTAAATTTAATTAGCTTTAATAGAAATTTATACTTAAAACAAGCAATGCATTCGCTCGTTCTATCAGTGCCACAGGATCAACATGCACAACAATTAGAATTATTATTCTCAGGACGCTCACGATCAGCACATTTGTCGCACTTTCACAAAGATAATACTACCAAGTTTGAACTGTTTGTTATGGTTGTTGTCCTCTGCATCATCATGCCGTGTTTCCCAGCTTGCAAGATTCAGAACCAACAAATAAGATCCAAATAATAAGTACAACAAAGATGCCTACACATCTCATTGATTCCCAGCTTGCAAGATTCAGAACCAACAAATAAGATCCAAATAATAAGTACAACAAAGATGCCTACACATCTCATTGATTCCCAGCTTGCAAGATTCAGAACCAACAAATAAGATTCAAATAATAAGTACAACAAAGATGCCTACACATCTCACTGATTCCCAGCTTGCAAGATTCAGAACCAACCCATTAGAGCCTTTTGATAAAGTGAATATCGGGATTAAATCCATCTTGGCTAGCCATGTCATACAATCGAAGAACTTGGCGAATGCTCTTGACCGTCACAACATCTGTAGTTGAGTATTCCTGTTTGCACAGCGCAGATAATAAAGAGCATGATTACTATAATAGTGGCACTAGTGGAAGTCAACCTGCAGCTCCACTCGATGATTCAATTCATGCCACTTTTTCTGCAGTTCGCCTGAAATGAAGCAAAGATTGCATCATTCAGCTACGGCTCATCTTGCAAAGGCTAATAAAATGTTGCACGAGATTACCAGCAGAATTTGACGGAGATTTTGGAAACTCCAATCACCATTTTGTGCAGTTCCACCAAAATTGAGAGATGTTGCCCATGTAACATTTTAGTTGAACTGCACAAGACACTCATTCCAAAAAAGTGTTTTGTGCAGTTCACCAAAAGGTCACAATAGCAACAAGGTGAAATGGATATCCCTATCTGCACAAAAAGATAGAAAGTAAACAGTTGCTGGTCAATAAGAATATACGAAACATATACAAAATGAAAAGAAGCATCTTAATTATGTTCATGGCAATCACGCAAGGACAGTAGAAATTTTAAAACGTCAGCAATGCTTCATGTTACCAGAAGCATTACGATCAACAATGAGATTCCTCAAATATGGGATTACTTTAATGGTGGCATTGCTTGTTTACCAGACACAGTAAATCAACAGCAGCTAAAGAGTTGGTTTAAGGGCATGGGACCGTGGGGACACCAGGACACTCAGCAGCGTAAAGGAGCAACTTACTTATCATACTGGGGAAAACAGCAGGAGTGCCATTTGTAACACAGTTTAATTGCATCTTATCACTGGAGGCATTAGATTAACAATAACACTGGTTAGACATGTCCCTAAGGTAACAGTGTGATCGCTTCATTTTACATGCGCCCTTACATTAACAACAGCAAAAGGTTGGTATAAGGACATGCGACAGTGGACGCATCAGCACAATGTACCTACAAGGAGGCATAAAGTGGTGATGCCGAGTTTGTTCATGCTATGTGAGGGCAGCAAACCTAATCCTGGAGACCTTGTACTATGTGAGGGCAGCAAATCTAATCCTGGAGACCTTTTACTATGTGAGGGCAGCAAATCTAATCCTGGAGACCTTTTACTATGTGAGGGCAGCAAATCTAATCCTGGAGACCTTTTACTATGTGAGGGCAGCAAATCTAATCCTGAGACCTTTTACTATGTGAGGGCAGCAAATCTAATCCTGAGACCTTTTACTATGTGAGGGCAGCAAATCTAATCCTGGAGACCTTTTACTATGTGATGGCAGCAAATCTAATCCTGGACATACTCTGTTGACTTGTCCACCAGCCGCCACTTTCTATCCTTTTTTCAACCAATAATAGATCTGTTCCTTATCCAGTTTGTACTGCGTTTTCCCATTATTTCCCTTTTCAACCAAGAGACCGGTTGGGTATCCGGTCTCTACTACTTTCACCATATTATTTCCTCTTTGAATCAAGTCCTAGATTCATGCTACAACTTTCCCCCCTTTCTTCGTTGTTTGAACAAAGCCCTAGATTCGAATGCATGAAGTAGCTTTACCTCTAATAATACTAAAAATTTAGGTGGCTTTGGAAGAGCTGATGGGAGTAGAAAAAGATGCACATGCAGACACGTGGGGAGCTGGGGCAGTAGAGCAAGGCCGCTTTCGAAGAACTTATACCTGAGGGTCGCCGGGATGTCGGCGGCGGCAGGTCGGATCTGCGGACAATACGGCAGGGAGGAAGAAGGGTCGGAGGACCTCCCGAGCCGGCGCTGTGTCGGAGAGAACGGCACGGGCAGAGGATCGGGCCCCTCCGGCAGCTGTGGGTTTCCTCCCTCGGCGGCGATGACCGCGTGAACGATGCACCTTTTAGTCCTCTACACACACCGGCCGAAGGGATCCGGCCGGATCTGTGACCAGCGGTGAGCAGAGAGAAAATGTCGCTACCGCTGTCTTGTTTATATCTGGAGAGGATGAGAGAATGAAGAGAGCAACCCTAGTAAAGCAAGCGCTCAGGCCCCTGCGTCCATATATAGTGGAGTGATTATCTTTTTTCTCTCCACAACAAGCGTTTCAATTTGTGTACGTGGCATTAAAGAAAAGAAACTCTCTATTTAAGGTGACTACTGTACGACTCCTACTTACTACTAGTAGTACTACAGTATTGTTCACTTGTGCTCCCCGCCCCTCCATTCATTGAACAACCCCACGGGTGAATAAACATACAGTAAGTACTGTATTTATATAGAACGAACAAGCTCGAACTATTTTCGCGTAGTTAAAAGTTGAGGGCGGGGCTTTTCCCGGGCAGTACGCGCGGCAGTTTTCGGGTAGGCGGTTTGACAGAGAGGCGAGGAGGGTGAGCGAGTGGGGCTGTGCGATTTGACGGCGCGTTACTGCTGGAAAGACTTGTGATATGACCACTCACTATAGTCATGAATTACTGGCGCTCCGACCGGGGTGATGCCCCCCTTCCGTTCCGCGCTCTAATCTGGTGCATGACACGTCGACCCGGATGCTGGCTCTCCCACATGTCGGAGTAGTAAGAAGGAGCAAAGAATGATGCGGTATATACTAGTACTATACTAGAGTACTACTCAGGTCGGAGGAGTGCGAACCACGGCAGCCCAGTGAACCAGCAGTGCGAACCACGGTAGCCCAGTGAACCAGCAGTAGAAAACAATGTGGTGATATGGCCATAAAAAACAATGTGCTACGGTCCACACTGTAGCATGTACAGTAACACTCCTCTTTGTTTGGATCCCTGAGTTAGAGCTAGTTTGGGTTGAAATAGCCTCAAATTATCGAAACAAGAGGGGTTAGTTTGAGCTAGTTTGCTCTAACCCAGCTAAAAAAACTAGCCCGGTGGAGAGGTTCTAATTGGGTTAGTTATCCTCGGGCCCACTAAAAGAGAACTAAAAAAATCTCCCCTGCCCGCACCAGATCGCTCCCCCCTCTCGCACGACTCCTCTCTGTTCCCCATAGGGCCGCTCGCCCTCTCTCTCCTCCGGCCGCCCTCTCCTTCCGGCCTCCGCCGCCCTACTCCGGCCGCCCTCTCCCTCCGGCCTTCGAAGGTCGCCCCGCTCCCCCTTCACCAGTCGTTTTTCTCCCTCTGTCGTGCGCGGCGGCGGCGCATCTACCAGGGAGGTCGCGAGAGGGGTGAGTTTGTTCGTTCCTTCTCTGTCTCACGGCCATATCATTGATCTTGCTTGCTCTAGCGCTAATTCTGATTTGGAAAAGTAGATCCTGATCAAACTTGGTATAGATTTGTGGTGCACGCATGGAATTGTTTGATGCTGCTTGAGGAGGTAATAAATCTTTCTAGAGGCCCAAAGATTCAGGTCACCTTTCTAGGTATTTCAATTTCAGGCTTGCATTATTTCTAGAGGCCCAAAGATTCAGTTCACCTTTCTAGGTATTTCAATTTCAGGCTTGCATTATTTCTAGAGGCCCAAAGATTCAGTTCACCTTTCTAGGTATTTCAGTTTCAGGCTTGCATTATTTCTAGAGGCCCAAAGATTCAGTTCACCTTTCTAGGTATTTCACTTTCAGGCTTGCATTATTTCTAGAGGCCCAAAGATTCAGTTCACCTTTCTAGGTATTTCAGTTTCAGGCTTGCATTATTTCTAGAGGCCCAAAGATTCAGTTCACCTTTCTAGGTATTTTAGTTACAGGCTTGCATTATTTCTAGAGGCCCAAAGATTAAGTTCCCAGTCGGCGGCAAGCGGCCCTGCTACCCATGCCGGTGTCGACCTCAACTCGCAAGGGCCGGCGTCGGAGGGGTTCCCGGGGCTTGGGCTCTACAGAGCCTTCCTCCAGAGCGACGATGGCGAGCTCCTCCCTCGGTGCGTGAGGGGCTCCGGGCTCCCTCCCTATCGTGAATGACTTCCGTGATGAGTTAGCTCATTCTTTGTTTCATGAAGTGTTTTTTTATTTTGTGAAGCTTGATTGACGACTTGTATGTTTAAGTGGGATATCTCATTTGTATGGACAAAGTAAAAATTATCATGTTTTGCATGCTTGATTTGTATAGATGGTTCGTTTATGTCAATTGTGAGCGGGAGGAGGCCACAGAAGAGCCGGCCACACCAAGAGGGTGCTTGGATCCAAGGGACTTATTTTAGTCTGACTAAAAATAGTCTCTTTAAGAGGCTAAAGTTCCAAGCACCCCTGACTAAAGAGGGGCTAAAACTAGTCTTGAGACTAAAAAATTTTAGTCAGGGGTACCCCTACTAAAATGTGGATTAGTCCTCTCTCTCCTCATTTAACTCCTCTCCTTTAACACAGGCGAGTTCTGGATTGGAGGGTTTGGAGGATAATAAATGCTCATTAACTTGATTTTAGTCTCTTTAGTATTTGGATCCAAGCATGGGTGAGGCTAGCAAGTTTTAGTCCCACTACTTTTAGTCATGGAACTAAAACGTATCCAAGCACCCTCCAAATCCGGCAGGAAATAGGGTCCAAAGTAGTCAAATGATTGAGATAGAGCATTTATTGTCAATCTAACCCTGCCATCCATACACCTCTTTGGTTTAGAGTTAGTTCAGGGTTAGAATCTAACTCTAACCTCTAACTGAGTTAGAGTTCTCCTCGTCTCGGTTCATCGCCATCATACTTTCCCCATTCCTGTGTTTTCAGTATCCTGCGAATCAAAGAGGCCCTTTTTTTGCGGGAAAAATCAAAGAGGCCCTTAGACTGGTTTCGGTCCGGTCATTTTTTATAAACGTGTTATGTCCAAAATTTAATGAACGTGCTCCGGTTTCCACGAAAATAATCCGGTTTCATGTAGTAATTCATTCATTTATTTATTCTTCTGCGGGGGGTTTGCATGTAATTCGTGAGGTCTGAAATGTAAAGTACCCCGGCATATGCTCCGAGTCGTGCATGCACTACGACCCAGATGCTCTATGTCCCACATGTCGGCGAATGGGAGCACGTGGAAATAGCCTAGGAGTACATATAGGAGGATAAATGCGTGAAATAATATGTACTGTGAAGCGTAGCCGCGGTTCGAAAAGGAGACCTAAAGTGATGACAGCTATAGGTCGCACGCACCCAACTAGTGGTACTAGACATACGACTAATTTTTCCCTCAAAAAAAAGAGGCACGAGTGCTCAGTACTCCTATTCTATAAACACGAGTCCCATCTGACAACAGCGTCCGTGCTACAGCTAGCTCTCCTCCCTCGTTTCTCTCTTCTAATTCTAAACTCGGCCGACGCCCGGTGGGCGGGGTGGGTTTGCTCAACTGCGGCCCCACCTCACAGTGAAAACGTTACGACTGGAATAAAAATGCCATATACTCCCTCCGTTCATAAATATAAGCCTTTTTAGATACTATTTCAAATGGAATACAGCATACAGATGTATGTAGACATAGTTTAGAGTGTAGATTCACTCATTTTGCTCCGTATGTAGTAGTCACTTGCTGGAATCTTTAGAAAGACTTATATTTGGGAACGGAGGGAGTACTATACTAATAAAACATTAAGGCCACGAGGCGATGCAGTGCTGGTTACAGGAGGCAAGAAGAGATGCATCCATCGACGACGTCCACCTCCTCGACTCAGGGCGCCGGCCCACCGAACGGCGCCTAAGTAGCAGCGGCTTTCGTGGCCAGGTCGACGTGCTTCTGAACAATGGCGTCCAAAGATTCCAGCCGCTGGAAGAAGGCCAACGTCTTTCTGTCCTCGCTTGCCTTGTAGTGGCCTATGTAGACGATTTCCTCGTAGACGTGGATGTGCAGGTCGACGGTTTCTTGCATGGCGAGGCGCTGCGCGGCGAGCGCGGCCTCGAGGTGCACATTCTTCGTCGCGACCTCCGGCACCTGCAGGGCCACCAGGGCTTGAAAGAGTTCGTCACCATGGAGGCCGATGAGGGTGGCAGGCAATGAGGAGCCTGGGCGCGCGGGCTGGAGCAGTACGGCAAGGTCGTCCGCGCGCTTCTTGACGGCGGTGAACTTGCGGATGGAGTTGACCATCATGTCGTCCATGCGAGAGGCGAAGCCGGCGTCGGCGAGGGCTACGATGCCTGCGGTCGCCAGCACCGTCTGGAAACGCTGCGCGGTGCGGGGCCGCAGGCCGGCGCCTTGGATGATTTGGCACAGCCGACTGCCGCTCGCGTCCATCGCCTCCATAGGTGCTTGTGGCTTCTGGTCACTTGGTCTTGGATTGGAGTGAGCAGTGTTGCGCAGAGACTTGGGAGTAGATGGATTGGAGTGGTGGGGCGCCTTTATTATATGAGAGTCCAAACTGTGTTGCATTCACATCGTGCTGGCTCTATTCTGCTTCTCCAATTAATTCCCTCTGCATGTAATTGAGGATGCATCATTGACCGTTCAACGTCTCGGGAACCGCTACCCTCTCCCTCCTTGGCATTCAAGCACCTATGGACCCGTCGACGACGAGGTGCCTATGGTGACTTCGTAAATTTCAAGATGATAGTGTCGTGCGTGTGTGCGTTCATAGGGGTGAGTGTATGCGCGTGTATATGAGCGCTTGCGTCTGTACTGTGTAAAAAAACGTAAATGCGTGTCAAAAAGAGACTAGTCAGTATACTCAATATTGTGCACCTCGGAGAGGAAAACGATAGAACTAGTACGTATTTATTTACGGTGCAGATTCACTCATTTTGCTCCATATGTACTCCGTCTCGGTGTAGTCTAGTCACTTGTTGAAATCTCTAGAAGGGCAAATACTCCTTTCTGGTTTACAGGGCTATACTAGCAAGTAGTTGTACGTACTAGTACAATAGTGGGCTCACATAGCAATTTTGTCTCATGCAAGAGCCTGGCTATATGCGTGCTCCAATGTTCGCAACTGCAACGTTCGGTTTGCGCTTGGCTCTTCGCCTCTTCGAGAAGACGAACAATGATGTTACTACTACTGCTTCTACAGTGTCGAATCCACTGCTGCATGTCCGTCCACCGCGAGCGGGACGGATAGCTTGTTGTAGAAGTACTACTAAGCAAAAGCCTGTCCTCGTTTGCGAGCAACCGCGCGCATGGGTGAGGGAGAAGGCGTGTAGTAAAATCAAGCTTCTCCTCGTTGTACGAGTTGACGCGACACATCATAGCACTGGCCCCACATGCTTGCCTCTAAACTTGGCTGAAAGACCCGCAGTGTACAATATATTTGCTGCAACCTCTAACATTTACCCACCACAAATTAAAATATATGTGGCCGTATGCATCGTTCTGATGCAGAGGCCGGGGAGTCCCCCCTTTTCGAAAAAAAACAAATTAAAATATATATTCCTGTCTTGACCAGATGAGCGTGCAAACTACAATCACCAGGGTGTCAGGTAGGGCCAGAAGACTATTTTAATTTTTTTAAAAACTTCGAGACGGCCACATAGCATGGAGCCGACCCCAACGATTTTAAGCTTACAGGCACGGTACACGCTATCCTAGACTACTCTACACATGAAACTGCCACACGAGCGTCCGGGCTGCGCTTGGCTCTTCGCCTCTTCGGGAAGTCGAACAATGATGGAGTACTACTGCACTGGAGGAGTACTACAGTACGCTTCTGGCCATCTGACACCGATTGAACTGCTGCATGTCCACCGCGTGCGGGAGGGAGAGCGTGTAGCGAAAGCTTCTCCTAGTCTTGCCAGCCACCACGCTCATGGGCGAGGGAGGGACGCTCCTGCCTTTGCGTGTATGACAGGTGGGCCCGACAGGTGTGTGGCCAACCTGTCATACAGCCAAAGGCAGGTGCAGTTAAGTCCGCGAGGGAGAGGATAATCAAACTTCTCGTTGATGTACGAGTTGACGCGACACATCAAAGCACTGCACTCGATATATTTCAATAATTTGCGTTTACCGATGCATTAATTACAACGCATGCATGCATGCCGTGACTCTCCTTTTGATACTTGCATGTGTTGATTTAATGCACCTTGAAGTAGTATAAAATATGTGACGGTAAAGCTTTGTAATACCCCGGCCCAAGTCGAGAGATGGTTGTGCACGAGGAGGGCGAGATCATGCAGACCGAACAGGACCCGACGATGGAGCTCTCTAAGGTCTCGATGGACCTCACCGTGCTCCACTGCCCCTTGTGCCTCCGCCCCTTGACGCCTCCAGTGTATGAGGTTCGAATACACCTCGTCCGTTCGGCTGATTGAGCAAGGTGCAGGTTTCTTGATTGATGTGTTGTTCGATTGATTTCTGCAGTGCAAGGGAGGGCACCTGGCCTGCGCGGACTGCCGCGTCGAGCGCCCCGGGAACCAGCGGCAGTGCCAGAAGTGCGAGCGCGGCGGTGGCTTCGACGTGCGGAACACGGCGGTGGACTCCGTCCTTTCGTCGGTGAGGGTGGAGTGCCCGCACGAAGGCTGTGGGCTCTACGTCACTTACCACAAGCTCGCCGATCACCAGAGCGTGTGTCCGCTCGCGCCCTGCAAATGCCCCGTGCCCGTCTGCGGCTACGAAGGCCCGCCGGCGGCGCTCTACCACCACATCAGCACCGCGCATCCCATGCCCGTGCACAGGATCCAGTATGGCAAGGTGCTCCAGCTGCAAGTGCCACTGTCGGAGCCACGGCTCTTGCTGTTCGCGGAGGAGGACCGCCGCGCGTTTTTCTTGGTCGGCGGCGTGCTCGACATCGGCGCGCCTATCGCCGTGTCGGTCGTCTGCATCAGAGCGGGGGCGTCCCCACTGCCGCACTACGTGGCCAAGCTGTGGGCGAACGGCCCGCCGGGGGAGCCCAAAGGCACGACCGACGCCGTCAAGGTGGAAATGGAGGTGACAAGCAGCAAGGATCCCGGCGACGTCGACGTGCAGGAGCTGACCTTCTTGACAGTTCCGCCCAAGCTGCTGGCCGGGGCTAAGCTTGTGTCCCTCCACATTCAGATTGACAAGCTCACGTCCTAAATGTTTCTACAGTGCCTTCTGTTTATCTTAGTAATATGCTAATATAGGGATTACCTTGGTCTACTTTAGCTTAAGAAATGGTGGGTTTTGGTGGCGATGCAGCAATTACTTCGACATCAGATCAGTAATTTCCAACAGTCGAACGGATATTTTGTGTCTGTTGGATATAAAGTTCCTTTGGGTAAGAAGTACTACTTGTCATCAAAATGGATAAAAGGAGATGTATGTAGACGTATTTTAGTTCTAGATACGCCCCTTTTTATCCATTTTGATGACAAGCACTCCCTCCATTCCACAATACATGCCTTCCATTTGTCAAAATATAGATGTATCTAGACATGCTTTAGTATATAGGTACATCCATGATAGAGCCAATCGGATGGTTGAGAACACTACAATTCATAGCTACAGATGCGTGTGTGACTCCCAGATGCAGAGGCCGGGGGTCATCATCCTCCTTTTCGAGAACAGACGCGTGTGTGAGAGCTCGCCACGCGGCTATTCCTGTTGAACGCCCCATTAACCGTACGATATGTATACGATGGTGCCAGTTATTGCACGTACACAGCAGTACTCCCTCCTTTTCGGTTTATAGGGCTTAATTCAAAAATATCACCAACCAAGATGGTGAGTGGTGGAATATTTTTTGTAGTTTGCAAAAGCACCTAATTAATGCTCTTGTTTTTCTCAAAAATTATGTTTATCAATGCATTAATTGCAATGCATGCATGCATAAAGTACATGCATTGGTCAATTTTCTCTTAATACTTGCATGCAATGATTTAATGCACCTTTGAATCTGAACATGTGTTGGGGAACAACCAAATTGAGCCTTATAAAATGGAAAAACTAAAATTTTGAGATAAGCCCTATAAAACCGGAAAGGAGGGAGTAGAAAAAGAAGTACTCCATCCGGGAATAGTGCCGCACTTCGAAACTAGAACCGTCAATAAATTTTGAGCTTGTGTCTCGTCACATTCCAAATTACTCCATGCTATATTGAATTGCAAACCTGTTCACACCGATCACAACCTAAAACGGTTTCCCACTTAGGAGCGTATTAGTACCACGCTATATTGAATTGCAAACCTGTTCACACCGATCACAACCTAAACGGTTTCCCACTTAGGAGCGTATTAGTACTCGGTTATAAATACTAGTATGCCAAGATGACTGCACATTCCTCCTCAACTCCTCATCCACAAAAACAAACAAGTCATTCAACATCCTTCCCTTGCGTTTGCCATGGCCAGCGTGAGTTCTGGGTCGAGAGATTGCCACCAGGGAGAGGCGAGCATGGAAGCGGAAGCACGAGAGATGTCCCGTCTCGCTGCGAGAGCAGCCGACATGTCCCGTCGCGCGGACGTAGCAGCACAGAGGTCCCGCCGCGCCGCTGAAGCAGCACGGAGGTCCCGCCGCGCCGTCGATGCAGCAGACTGGTCCGGCCACGCCGCGGAAGTAGCAGAGATGTCCCGCCGCGCCACGAACGCAGCAGAGATGTCCCGCGCGCGCGGGGCCTGGGAAAATTTCTCGCGGGCAGGCGACGACTGTTACAGGAGCATGCATGCGATCGTCCATAGCCAGATGGATCAGATCTCCGGCTGGGCGAGGTTGCAGGACGACATGAAAGCCTCGTTTGAACAGGCTACCGGCATCATCCGGCAACTAAGGGAGGGAAATGAGAGGCTCTGGGCCGAGCGCGACCTGCTGAGGGAGAAGATCATCCGAAGTGCAGACCAGCAGGAGGAGACCAGTGCCTTGTCGAAGAGGACCGGCGTCATCGTCAAGAAACTTATGGACGAGAATGACATGCTCCGCAACAAGCGCCAAAGGCTGGTGGAGGAATCCGTGGATGTTCTCAAGCAGCATCTTGAGGACATGAAAGAGCTCATCGCCGCTCGCCGCGGAGACTAGTTCCCGTGGCCTGCAGCAACGCATCAAGAAAGTAGAGATCAGCGAGCCAGATCCTTGTCTTCCTTCTTCTTTTGCCCTTGTGTATTTTGGGCGTAGCCGCATGTGGCTTTTTTTAATTATCTTTCTAATTATGCAAGACAATTAATCGTCCTTATCTTTCTATGGAAGATCAATGTTGCGAGGCTGGAATGAAGAAAACTCTTGCTGTGGCGACCCTGGCGTTGCTGTTCTTCTAGTTGCTGCTGGGCTTCCTTCAGTTTCCTGGTTTCTTTTGATGTAATAATCGGTTTAGGATGTGGATTGTGTCGTCGGTTGTGAAATGTTGGGTTCTAGCGCGGATGTTTGGCCTTTGTTGGCCTCTTGGGATGTTGCGATTTCAATCTGGTAGCTTTTAGTCCTTCGTGTTAGGCTGGAGTTGTGCTGAACTTCTTGTGAATTGTGGTGGTTTTCAGTAATGAAAATCGGAAGGGGCAAGCCCTTCTTTGATAAAAAAAATTAATCGTCCTTATATATTCATCAGTCTTGCTATAAGTCGCAGTAGATGCTATATAGGTCCGTCGGATCTTACATCAAGATCCGTGCTTTCAGATTTTCTTTTTTCTCTCTTAAATCTCAGTCGAGTGAGACATAGCCACGCCATTAAACAGAGGCTCGGGCGCCATTAATGGAGACCTTGGGAGAGAGGTGGACGGCAGATGGAGGTCAAAGGGCTCTCCTCCCGATAAGCACGCGCAGGGGTCTGATCGCACGCCTCTCGTACTCAAATAGCTACCCTGCACGGCGCCTCCTAGCTAATAAAAAATGGGGACGCGTGGCGGCACGTAAATGGTACTAGTAAGTAGAACGCCCACGGTTTCAATAATACTTGTGTTTCCGATTGTAACGTGACAGCACTTGTTCCAAAATGACTTTGTTGATTGTTAATGTGTGCGCCTTCGCAAATCGGACTGCAAATTTACCACAGCATGTTGGTGCCATGTCATGGCACCAAGCCAAGTTTCATTATTTTCATGCGTGTTTTGGATTTACAGGAATTAAAAAACTAAGTTTCTCAATGTTTCCAACCCAGCCACGACGCCCAGAATTTTGAATTTCATTCCCATTTCTTGCATGGAACCTAGAAATTTACCCGAGGACACACATGTGATTTTTCAACCAACTTTGGTGCACTGGAACATGTGCTTGTATTTCAAATTTGAATTATGCACACAAAGGTGACACGTTCCCTCCCAGAACCACGAGCCTTCTTGAGAGAAGCTCCGATTTGCAAGAAGCTTATACCAAAATTTGTTCCTATTCGGCCAATTTTTTTACCACGGCATGGTACTACCATGACATGACACCATGCCAAGTTTCATGATTTTAAAACCAAGTTTCTCAATGTTCTCGACCGAGCCACGATGCCCAGATGTTTGAATTTTATTCTCATTTTTTGCATGGGACCTACTCCCTCCTTCCATCTATATAGGGCCTAATGTGTTTTTCAAGACAGCCTTTGACTATTGACAAGATTAATAGCACATGAGATGTATACTATGAAAATTATATTATTGGAAGCTCCTTTGACATACAAATTTGAAGGTATGCTTTGTGTAAGTTGCATGTCATATATTATTGCTCTAACGTTTGGTCAAAGTTAGCCTCGAAAAACGCATTAGGACCTATATAGATGGAAGGAGGGAGTAGAAATTCACCCGAGGACACAAATGTGATTTTTCAACCAACTTTGGTGCACGGGAGCATGTGCTTGTAGTTCAAATTTGAATTATGCACATTAAATGACCAAAAACTCAATTAATGTGTAAATAAGGCCAAACGAAGCCGGAATAATTCCAAAATTTAACAGGGCACTCATGTAGTTCTATGTTGCCTTTGTAAATAAACTCAAGGGGGACAACGTATATCGTTTCGCACTCAAAGGTGGCACGTTCCCTCTCAGAACCACGAGCCTTCTTGAGAGAAGCTTCGGTTTGCAAGAAGCTTATACCAAAATCTGTTCCTATTCGGCCAATTTTTTTACCACAACATGGTAGTACCATGACATGACATCCATGCCAAGTTTCATGATTTTCAGACGTGTTTTGGATTTACAAGAATTTTAAAACCAAGTTTCTCAATGTTCTCGGCCGAGCCACGATGCCCAGATGTTTTAATTTTATTCTCATTTCTTGCATGGGACCTAGAAATTCACCCGAGGACACAAATGTGATTTTTCAACCAACTTTGGTGCACGAGAGCATGTGCTTGTAGTTCAAATTTGACTTATGCACATTAAATGACCAGAAACTCAATTAATGTATAAAAAATGACAAACGAACCCGGAATAATTCCAAAATTTAACAGGGCACTAATGTAGTTCTATGTTGCCTTTGTTAAGAAACTCAAGGGGGGGGCAGCGTATATCGTTTCACACTCAAAGGTGGCACGTTCCCTCTTAGAACCACGAGCTTCCAAATCGGCCCAATTTTTTACCACAACATGTTAGTGCCATGACATGACACCATGCCAAGTTTCATGATTTCCAGGCGAGTTTTGGATTTACATGAATTTAAAATCAAAGTTTCTCGATGTTCTCGGCCGAGTCATGACGCCCAGATGTTTGAATTTCATTCTCATTTCTTCCATGGGACCTAGAAATTCAACCAAGGACACACATGTGATTTTTCAACCCACTTTGGTGCACCGGAGCATGTGCATGCAATTCATATTTAGATTATGCACATTAAAAGTCCAGAAACTCAATTAATATTTTAGTCATTTTTTGTGTTCTAAAATGCCTGCCGGCTCGCGGAAGGACGTGTTGCCGGCACACGCGCGGATTCAATGAAGGCAGGCGGGGCAGTCTTAAGCTGGTTGCACGCGGCGAGGAGGCGTGCTCAGCCGGGCCTGCAGCGAGTGCGGCCCTCTTGGCCGGCGCGCCGGTTCAATGCCTGCGCTATGAGAGGTCGCGTCCGTGTCAGAGCAATCACTCCCTCCAGTCCTTTTTTGTTTGGGTATAACAAAATCTCGTTTTCCATTCACATTTTACAAGTAAAATTCGTGGACAAACTTTGACCCAAAGTACGATGGGGACTAGTAAACCAGAATGGAGGTAGTAGTTTTTTTAATCAAAGAAGGGTTTCCCCTTCCGATTTTCATTACTGAAAACCAGCATCTAAATCTAAACCATAGTATTTGCCCTAGAACTACCAGGTTCAACATCTCGCAACATAAACCCATACAACCTCCATCGCAAAAAAACCATACAACCATACGCCAAGGAGGTACGTAGTACTATGAATTCCATTTTCGCTCCATACCAATCGTTCTAAAAACTACTTACTACTTATAACGCGCCATTGAAAATTGGAACTCTTAAACCCGCTAAAAAACGATATTTTAAACGTGGCTACTCGATCTGTGGCAACTGGCGAGCCACCGCGCTCCAAGTCGTTCACCTGTGGTCCCGAGTCCCGACCATCAACTCCTACGGATCAAATTATCACGCGAGCTGACTATTCCTACAAAGGTGCTCCACCACGTACCCGGTACCCGCGAATGCAGCAATCGTGCACCTAGGGTTTTAGGGTTTATTTGTGAACGTCGCCTTTACGTAACACTCATGTGTGCGAGACAGCGAGAGGCCGACTGCGTGCGTGCGCCTCTTCTCTTCGTATATGTACTCCACCGTTTGTCTGGTGTCCAAAAAATTATAATAACTACTAGCAATGTGCCAATGCGTTGCCACACGATCAAAGTAGATTAATACATATTCACCGATTTGATAGAAAAAAGTCTAGTTTTGAAATACGTATATCACTAAAAATATGTTATGTTTCACTCAAAATATATTCCTTTGGCGGTTTTGATGAGATAAGGGAGGAATGTTGTTGGTTTCAAGATTCGAGAAGTGGTATATGTCTAATTTCTACTCTTACTAGCAAGATGCCCGTGCGTTGCACGGAACATCAAGATCTTGTGGGAGAAAAGGATGAACGAGGGAAGGCCTTATCTGCAAATGTGGTGAAGAGTGCGGGTAAATTGCCATATTTTCCTTCCTATCCGTCAGATATAAATCGGACGACCTACATTGCAGGATGGCAGGCCCACCATCATCACCAACTCTATTTTTTATCCCTACTCTTATAAAAAGCATTGTCGGTGATGATCGTGTGCCTGCCATCCTGCAATATAGGCCGTCCGATCTATATCTGACGGATAGGAAGGAAACTATGGCAATTTTGCAAAAAGATACCCACACCCCTCTCCACATTTGCAAATAAGGCCTTCCCTCGTTCATCCTTTTCCCCCACAAGATAAACTACTCATACAAATGCATCTTGATGTTCCGTGCAACGCATGGGCATCTTGCTAGTTGTTGCAAAAAGCCCATGTGTGTGTGAGAGAGAGGGAGAGTGGAGGAGGACGGAGTGCATGTGTGACAAAGACACAAGGAGTGTGTGTGCGATAGGTATCAGCTTAAAATGAGGCGATAGTGTGTGTGTGCACGATCGAGAGGGCGTGTCTCAAGAAGGGAAGAAAAATCTACATAGATACAAGGAGCGGGAGAGAGACATGTATGCGATGGTGGAAGCACGAGTGTGCGGGTGTATAAACCTATCTAGAGGCTAGCTAGTCGATAAATGTTTGTGAGAGAAATACGAGTCGGGGTGCGAAAGCGAGAGTTTTGTGTGTGTGAGAGAGAGACGGTAGTCGGGAAGGGGAGTGGAAGCAGGAGTTGTGTGTGTGTGTCTGTGTGAGAGAGAGAGGAGACGGTAGTCGGGGTTGTCTGATCGGTAAACAAATGAATAATGTCAGTCTGGGATGGAGACGAAAAGGAGACCGCAACAAATGTTGTGTCTACAGGAGAGAGAGAGAGAGTAATTTTAGTGGTATGAGTCATATGTAGAGACATATAGGGTGTGTGAGAGAATCCCATAGAGAGAAAGACAAAGTGAAAGACGAGTGGAGACTGTGTGTGTGGCGGTGAAAAAGAAAGCTTAGGTACCGAGTGATACCAGAGAACAGTAGAGACGTGAGAGATAATGAAAACCGTGTAATGTATAATGATAGGGAGAGTGTGACACTTCTCAAGGGAGACGTCGAGAGACCATGTTTGCGAGGATAGGAGAAACATGAAGTGAGCGTGCGGGTGAGCTGGAGAAAAGAGAGTGATAGCTACCTGAAGGAGCATGCATGCGAGAGAGATGGGCGTGAAAGGAGTGAACAAAAAAGGGATTCAAATATTTGAATTCGAGATGATGATACATGTAATCCATACTCGAACCAAAATTGATCTATCAAACATGCATACTCATATGAATTCACGCACATCTATGTTATTTAATATGTAGATATTACTGATCCATACATTTTAGTAGAACATAATTTGGTTAAATTTTTTCGAATTCAACCTTAAGATTTCGAGATCGTTGTATTTGTAAATCATATTATACATATAAAGGAGCAGAATTCTTTGTTGTGCTTTTGAAAGTATATATAAAAAATGATGTATATAGAATGTAATTCCAATTGAAAATGGATCCCGCCCGAAAAAAATAGAATACAAACGGGATTCGAATTGAGTTGGCACGGTAAACGTGCACTCTGCAAAATTTGAACGAAGCGGGGAAAGTCGCAGTAACCGCCCGAAACCAAAATCTGCGAGATGGAAATCACTACTGCCTATCCCTGCCACGCAAAGCCTATCTGCTGGATTTCTATAGGTTTCGATAGGGGTAGGTTTGTAATTTCACCCAAACGTGACGTAACCGCCTCTCACCCGGATTCATACACGGTGGGCGCCAAAACACAGTGTGTCCTCGGCCGAAATCGACTCCCTCCCCGATTCATATTCATACACGGTGGGCGCCAAAAACAAACTCTCGTCGGCAAATATTCGGTGTATGCGAGATTACCGTCCTATCCCCAACCGACTAATGTTGCTGTGATGTAGTAGAAATTTGAAACGGGGGCTAAGTTTGTAAATTTCCTCGCATTTGAGACAAGCGCGCCCTGAATACATGGTTCCCCCCTTCCTCTCTACCTCCCTTTTCCCCATTCGTACTCCGTGGGCGCCAAAACACCCTCTCCACCCCACCCTCCTCCGTCCGCCGCCGTCCGCCACCCCATCCACCGCCGTCCTCCTCCACCATGCCGGAGCTGATACCCCGACGCCGCCGTCCATTACAAGAGATCAACCTCTCTCATCCACGGCTTCGGACCGGGATCCTTGCATCCCGTCCTCTCGCTTCATCCCCGCCGTCGTCCACCTTGCCGGCGCCGCTCCTACGACCGTCTCGTCCACCGCGCCCCGCCGCCACCGTCTACCCTCCTAGATCTGCTTCCACGCCGCCGACAGCCATCGCTACCGCAGCACCGTCAAATTCTCAGCAGATGCGTACACGGCGCCGCACCAGAGGCGGTACTCTTTCGTATCTGCTCAACTTATTTATCGCAGCAAGAAAATAGATCGCCACTGCTTTACTCTGATTTCTTGTCTTGGTTGCGAAGTTGCCTTTGTCCGGTTTGCACCTTCAGATCCGCCATGGCACGCTCAACACTATACTCCCAATGCTTATGGTTTTCCCCTTTTATATTCCACACTAGTTAAATCACAGTAGACTAAATTTCAAAATTGGGTCAGTCGATTTTTCAGAGCTCGCCGGAGTTCGCCGGTGCGATCGAAGGGGCTCGGGTGGTTGTGGGGCCTCGCCGAACGAAGAAAACTCGACGCGGGTGGGGGTTGGGGCGGGGGTGGGGTGGGGTGGCGGAGGAACACAGGCGGTGGGGGCCGGTGGTCCGGCCGGCGGCCCGTGCGGTGTTCTGTATGGGAAGAATCAGAGACGAGGAAGAAGAAGGGTTAGGAGACGTAGGATCTTCATCCAACCGCCTGAAATGGTCGAGAGACAGCTGGGAGTTGCATTCTTAATGCGCTCTGGTTCATCATGTGTGGGCACTGCGCAACCAACATTTTATTATCCAAAATCTGCTTGCTCTTCTTTACCATGTTCCTCTTCCGTTCTTCTTTAATATGTACTCTCTCCGTTCCTAAATACAAGTCTTTGTATAGATTCCACCATGGACTACATATGGAGCAAAATGAGTGAATCTACACTCTAAAATGTATCTGGATACATCTGTATGTGATCCATAGTGGAAATCTCTACCAAGACTTATATTTTGGAACGGAGGGAGTATGATAGTAGTACAGTATGTTCCTTGTACTGAAGATGAGCAGGGACATTTGCAGTGTAGAGGTCTATACGGTCGGTTGTGATGGACACTTTGAGCCTCTTTGATTCGTAGGATCTTGTAAACATAGGAATAGGATTTGTAGTGGCCTGCCCACTTGAATCCTATAAGAATAGCAAGGAAATGCGGGGAGCTGTGTCGCCTTTGAGAGTTACACTGATATTAACAGTACCGCACCTTCACTTGAAGAGAGCTGGTATCCGAAGCCTTTCTAGCCGTACCGGCAATACTAGCACATATATTCCAGCAAGTTCCACTTTGCTGATTTTACTCTGATGCTTAAGGTTTTCCCGTTATATCTACACTATGATCTGTGTAGCTGCTTTGTGTCGCACTAGCAGCAGTCCACTCTTGAAGCTAAACACTGCAATGACTTACAAAATTGGCACCAAGGCATTGAGTGCCATTCTGGATGCAATGAAACTCATACGCTCCCCACCTGTTGATTCTTGTTCAGAATATGATCCTAATGACTATTCTAACCTCGAGGAGTCAAAGGCAGATGGCCTGTCCTGTTCACCCATCAAGGTGCCTGTTCTAATTTGGCAATGTTTTATTGATTGCGGGTATCTTGCATATGTTGTCTTGCATTTCTTCTACTTTGTTGCACCGCCATCTGCTTAGTTTACTCATCATATATGTCGAGATGCCATGCCCATCCATTATCAATACATATTCCATCTGTCATCATACCATGTTTTTCCACTCAAATGCTGTTCTTGTGCATCAGACATCAAAAAGGAAGAGGGTGATTGCCGAACCTGAAGGAGCACCAGCAAAGTCCTTGAAAAACGTGGTGGTGCCGGAGAAATCAGACAGCACCCCACTTATATTGGCTGTACAACCAGTGACACAAAACGTAGGACCGACTCCAGCAGACTGTACCCATACTTCACTGGCCACACCACTAGCCCCACCACACAGGACCTGCACTCCAGCAAAAGGTATACCGATTTCATTTGCCATAGCACCAGCTGTACCACAGAAAAATCCCACTCCAGCAAAAAGTACAGCAAGTCCACCGGCCGAAGACCTATCCCAACTGCAGAGACGGCCAATTCCTGCAGATTGGAACCCCATTCCATTTATTCCCAGTTTAAAAGACAATGCTTTCAATGTTGTTAGGGACTACGTGCATATATTCCCATCATGGGAAGATTATTGTGAAGACAAACACCATTTTCACATCTTCCTGTCCAACTTACGTGTAAGTGCTATTATTCATGGTTATTATTTTCCTGTTTTCTGCTGATTGAACACATCAATGATTTACATTACATTGTTGTAACTAGGCGAGGGTCAATCTGGATAGTCATGACGAGCAAAGCTTGCTTGTGCTTTTCAAGGAAGCATTGCAGCAGTATCGGTGTTACCTGAGGAAATCACACTTTGATGGCAAGTCTATAAACGAATTTCCGGTGAAGTCTCCTGTGCTAAATTTAGAAGACATTGAATGGAAAAACCTTGTTATGCACTGGTCTCGTTCCCAGGATGAGGTACTGTCTATGAAATCACATGACAATTTGAACTTCTACTTTTCCGCATGTGCCTTACGGATCTTTTTTGCAGGAAATCTGCTCGAAGAAGAATTCCGGTTTGACAAGAACGACAGGATATCGCAAATATGCTGCCCGCTGCTTTGCTCTTGTTAGTACCTGTTGTCCTGTATCACTGTACTTGCATACATACCTGGTTCATTATGTGACAGCAGTATGCATGATAGCTTGCTTATCAATTGTTCGCTCCAAATTATCTGATCTGTATGAATGGTTACATTAGTGTAGAATATATCCAATGCCAATGTTTTTTTAGCTCTGCATTGTTCTTGTAAGTACATGTTGTCCTTTATCAGTGTACTTATAATGACAGGTAGTTGTTCATGTACCATCACTCTGCAGCTTATTTTCCTTTGCCCTCCATTTTCTACACATCAGATCTATATTTACTCTTACCATAAGGTTGGTACTGAAGAAGTTTAGCTGTGCATTGCTCTTGGCTGTACCTTTTGCCTGTATCGCTGCACTTACATTTATAGCTACTTGGTTATGTAGCATCACTCTTCATCTTATCTTAAATATTCTCCATTTTTTCGTATATTATCACATCTATATTTACTCTTAACAAAATGTAGAATAAAGGCAATGCTTTTGAAGAAGATTCTGTGGTAAACTTCTTGAATTGCCCCCCCCATCAGCATGGACAAGGCCTTTATAGAGCCTGTCTTCACCAATAATGTAAGTTTGTCCATCTCAAGCCTTCAAACTTTGTTGTATATATTTGGTTAGGCATGACTGCAACAGCTGTTTATTTTTGGTGTTTGCATCAAATTGCTTGTTTAAAGTTTATTATGTAGTTCATAAACAAAAGTTTGTCCTTTCTCAATTTAAGTTTTCAGTTGTACAACCAAGTTCCTTCTTCATACCATGTAAATTAAACTATACAGAGCAAGTGATCTTCTTTTGCACTGCATGTATGCTTCTGTTCTTCATCCGTAATCCAGTGGTGTGGTGAACCTACCCACTACAGCACAATGTCATATTCTGCAATGTCTTAACTATGAACAATGTCATATCATTCTACTATTATTTAAACCGTCTCTTTATTTGCCAATCTGAAATGGTATAAATTGACAGCACACTAACCATTGATACTTATGAGTTCTTGATCTGTAATCCAGTGGTGTCGTGAAGCTGCCAACTCCTTCACAATGTCATTTCCTGCCATGTCTTGACCTGAACAATACCATATTGTGTTATGCAATTTTAAACTGTGTCACTTTATTCGTGAGTAAGAAATGTGATGAATTGTCAGCACTGATACTTTTATGTGCAAAACCTGTCATCTGTCTGCTTGTTTATCTTTCAGAGTGAGGAAGATATAAGTGTTGAACAAGCGCAGTCTCATCATCTTGCTCAGCTGCTTGTGCTGCAGCTCCCCAGCAGGGCTAACCTTTCTTGAACTCTATTGAAGTGCTGTCGGTTTTGTATATTATTTTGTCGGCGTGTTTATTTGCACTGGTGGACTTTGATGCCCAGTGGATGTAATATGCCGTAATTTCTTTATTGTATAGTCTAGGTTTTTTTATTCATGATGCTGCAGTTATTTTACTGTATATATATCCTGTCTTCGCAGTAAACCGGCCAAACCGTAAACTTACGGTACATAATCGGGCCGTCATGCAATCACGATGTAGGTTGGGCCTGAAACGTGCCGAACAGCTCACGGGCCGGCAGCAGCCCGAAATGAACCCCGGCCCATGATTGTGCGAATCAAATCACGGGCTTTTAACAGGCCAAAATTGTCTCGGTCCTTGTTTGGCCCAATCAGATATCGGCTGCGAGCAGGCCGGATGCAAACCGGGCCGTAGTTAGGCCCAACTATATGACGGGCTTTTAACAGGCCAAAATTAATATAGGGCCGAAATGTTAAACGGGCCCTTAACAGGCCAAAACTAATATCAGGCCGAATTACTAAGTGGGCCTTTAGCAAGTGGGCCCAAAAGCATAGTGTCCAGTTGACGGGCCGAATCTGATATGGGCCATAATTGAGCCCAAAGCCTCTTAAAGGGCCGGACCTGATCTGGGCCGTAATTTGGCCCAGAACGTGGTAGGCTTTTAACGGGCCGGATCTCATATGGGCCACTATTAGGCCCGGAGCGTGGCAGGCCATTAATGGACCGGATCAAATATGGGCCGGCATTTGGCCCAAAACATGGCAGCCAGTTAATGGGCCGGCCTACTAGGGTCCTCAAAATCTTGTGGGCCTACAGCTGGGCCGGCCCATTAATGTCGGTGAAATCTCGCGGGCCTTTAGCTAGGCCGGCCCATTATGATCCGCAAGAATCTTGTGGGCCTTTACCTGGGCCGGCCCATTATGGCACACAAAAATCTTGTGGGCCTTTACCTGGGCCGGCCCATTATGGCCCGCAAAATCTTGTGGGCCTTTAGCTGGGCCAGCCCATTATGGTCCGCAAAATCTCGTGGGCCTTTAGCTGGGCCGGCCCATTATGGTCCGCAAAATCTTGTGGGCCTTCAGTTGGGCCGGCCCATTTAAACTTGATGGGCCGGTCCACGTGTCAACATATCATAGACACGTCTCGCCCATTGGATGAGTGACACCTGTGCCAACGCGGACCTGACATGTGTCTCATCCAGCCAATGATGATTTTACACATGAAAAATCCCCATTGGTCGGGGCTGTTAACGGGTTATCGGATCCAAAACCCGACCCGATAGCTTAACGGCGTTCCGTTACGGTGGATGCCACGTGTCGGTCACCCTTGACGAAAGCACTTCTGTGACGCGCGATTTATCGTCATGAAGTGGACACTTCTGTGATGATAATTTTGGTAATGTCATGGAACACTTCTACGACAGCACAGGTATGACTATCTTGATTCTGTCATAAATTTGTCATGGATGTACATGCATGACAAAAAACGTGACCTACTGTGACAAACACGTATCATCACGGAAGTGTTTTTTTTTGTAGTGCATCGTTACGATGTGGAGGGCTTTATTGATAATTGCTGTAGGGGAAACTAGGAAAGTTTCAGATGCAAGAATCACTAGCATACATTTTCCTGTTTTACGTTACTTTGCAATATTTGCTAGTAGATGCTTAATTGGTCGCGGAAACTGTGGCAACCTAAGTGCCCCTGACATTGTTATTTTGTGCCATGCCTTGTTTCGTGATGACACATTTAGTATGGGCGCTATTGTTGCAAAGCGGTTAAATCTTAACCGTACTAAGGGCCCCATCTTGGGAGGCATCTTCGCCTCGCGCCTTGCTGCGCATTTTAACATACCTATTAGACATTATGAGAAAGAAGAAAAGTTGTTGCCTATTGTTTTTCTAGATTGTAAGAGTATGGTAGCACATGATTTCATTGTTAAGAACAGGAAAAAGGAGCTTAATTATAGACTGATATTTGATAAAAATCACCCCGAGACTATTACTTTGCCTGCTCCTTCCTTGTTTGACTTATCTGCAGGCAAGTACCTTGTTCCGCTGGAGGCCATTCACGCCTACCGGAACCCCACATCAGCTACAGAGCCAGATCCGGAACCACAAATTGTTCCCCCACGCCAGTCTGTTTACCAGTGGGATCCGGAGGAGGTTGCCAACCAGTGGCAACCCGAGGCTTGATACGTCCATTTTGCATCATGCTTTCATATCGATATTTATTGCATTATGGGCTGTTATTACACATTATGTCACAATACTTATGCCTATTCTCTCTTATTCTACAAGGTTTACATAAGGAGGGAGGATGCCGGCAGCTGGAATTCTGGGCTGGAAATGGAGCAAATATTAGAGACCTATTCTGCACAACTCCAAAAGTCCTGAAACTCCACGAAAGTTATTTTTGGAAATAATAAAAAATATTGAGCGGAAGAAATACCACAGGGGCCCACACCCTGGCCACGAGGGTGGGGGGCGCGCCCTACCCCCCTGGGCGCGCCCCCTGCCTCGTGGGCCCCCTGTTGGCCCTCCGGTGCCCATCTTCTACTATATGAAGTCTTTCGTCCGAAGAAAAATCATAAGCAAGCTTTCGGGACGAGACTCCGTCGCCACGAGGCGGAACCTTGGCGGAACCAATCTAGGGCTCCGGCGGAGCTGTTCTGCCGGGGACACTTCCCTCCGGGAGGGGGAAATCATCGCCATCGTCATCACCAACGCTCCTCTCATCGGGAGGGGGCCAATCTCCATCAACATCTTCACCAGCACCATCTCCTCTCAAACCCTAGTTCATCTCTTGTATCCAATTCTTGTCTCCAAGTCTGGGATTGGTACCTGTAGGTTGCTAGTAGTGTTGGTTACTCCTTGTAGTTGATGCTAGTTGGTTTATTTGGTGGAAAATCATATGTTCAGATCCTATATGCATATTAATACTCCTCTGATTATGAACATGAATATGCTTTGTGAGTAGTTACGTTTGTTCCTGAGGACATGGGAGAAGTCTTGCTATTAGTAGTCATGTGAATTTGGTATTCGTTCGATATTTTGATGAGATGTATGTTGTCTCTCCTCTAGTGGTGTTATGTGAACGTCGACTACATGACACTTCACCATTATTTGGGCCTAGAGGAAGGCATTGGGAAGTAATAAGTAGATGATGGGTTGCTAGAGTGACAGAAGCTTAAACCCTAGTTTATGCGTTGCTTCGTAAGGGGCTGATTTGGATCCATATGTTTCATGCTATGGTTAGGTTTACCTTAATACTTCTTTTGTAGTTGCGGATGCTTGCAATAGGAGTTAATCATAAGTGGGATGCTTGTCCAAGTAAGGACAGCACCCAAGCACCGGTCCACCCACATATCAAATTATCAAAGTACCGAACGCGAATCATATGAACGTGATGAAAACTAGCTTGACGATAATTCCCATGTGTCCTCGGGAGCGCTTTTCTTTATATAAGAGTTTGTCCAGGCTTGTCCTTTGCTACAAAAAGGATTGGGCCACCTTGCTGCACTTTATTTACTTTTGTTACTTGTTGCTCGTTACAAATTATCTTATCACAAAACTATCTGTTACCTATAATTTCAGTGCTTGCAGAGAATACCTTGCTGAAAACCGCTTATCATTTCCTTCTGCTCCTCGTTGGGTTCGACACTCTTACTTATCGAAAGGACTACGATAGATCCCCTATACTTGTGGGTCATCAAGACTCTTTTCTGGCGCCGTTGCCGGGGAGTGAAGCGCCTTTGGTAGGTGGAATTTGGTAAGGAAAAATTTATATAGTGTGCTGAAATTTACTGTCACTTGTTACTATGGAAAGTAATCCTCTGAGGGGCTTGTTCGGGGTATCTTCACCCCGACCAGTAGAGCAAAGAGTTGCTCCTCAACCTACTGAACCTACTGAAAATGAAAATGTCTACTTTGAAATTCCTTCGGGTATGGTAGAAAAACTGCTAGCTAATCCTTTTGCAGGAGATGGAACATTACATCCTGATGAGCACCTAATATATGTGGATGAAGTTTGTGGATTATTTAAGCTTGCAGGTATGCCCGATGATGTTATCAAGAAGAAGGTCTTCCCTTTATCTTTGAAGGGAGATGCATTGACATGGTATAGGCTATGTGATGATATGGGATCATGGAACTACAAACGATTGAAATTGGAATTTCATCAGAAGTTTTATCCTATGCATCTTGTTCATCGTGATCGCAATTATATATATAATTTTTGGCCTCGCGAAGGAGAAAGCATCGCTCAAGCTTGGGGGAGGCTTAAGTCAATGTTATATTCATGCCCCAATCATGAGCTCTCAAGAGAAATGATTATTCAAAAATTTATGCTCGGCTTTCTGATAACAATCGCACCATGCTCGATACTTCTTGTGCTGGCTCTTTTATGATGAAGACTATTGAATTCAAATGGGATTTATTGGAAAGAATTAAACGCAACTCTGAAGATTGGGATCTCGACGAAGGTAAGGAGTCAGGTATGACACCTAAGTTTGATTGTGTTAAATCTTTTATGGATACCGATGTTTTCCGTAAATTTAGCACTAAATATGGACTTGACTCTGAGATAGTAGCTTCTTTCTGTGAATCTTTTGCTACTCATGTTGATCTCCCTAAGGAGAAGTGGTTTAAATATCATCCTCCCATAGAAGTAAAAGTAGCTGCACCTATTAAAGTTGAAGAAAAGACTATCACTTATAATGATCCTATTGTTCCTACTGCTTATGTTGAGAAACCATCTTTCCCTGTTAGAATAAAGGATCATGCTAAAGCTTCAACTGTGGTTCGTAAAAGCAATGTTAGAACTTATACACCTCCTGAGCAAGTTAAAGTTGAACCTAATATTGCTATTGTTAAAGATCTCTTGGCTGATAATATTGATGGGCATGTTATTTATTTCTGTGATGAAACTGCTAGAATTGCTAAACCTTGTGCTAAAGATAAACATAGACCTGTGGTAGGCATGCCTGTTATTTCTGTTAAAATAGGAGATCATTGTTATCATGGCTTATGTGATATGGGTGCTAGTGCTAGTGCAATACCTATTGACTTATACAAAGAAATTATGCATGATATTGCACCTACTGAGTTAGAAGATATTGATGTCACAATTAAACTTGCCAATAGAGATACTATTTCACCCATTGGAATTGTTAGAGATGTTGAAGTCTTGTGTGGGAAAACTAAATATCCTGCTGATTTTCTTGTTCTTGGTTCCCCACAAGATAGCTTTTGTCCCATTATATTTGGTAGACCCTTCTTAAACACTGTTAATGCTAGGATAGACTGCAAAAAGGATGTTGTTACCATTGGTCTAGGTGATATGTCTCATGAGTTTAATTTTTTCTAGTAGAAAACACCGTGAAGAGGAATTGCCTAGTAAAGATGAAATTATTGGTCTTGCTTCTATTGCCGTACCTCCTAGTGATCCTTTAGAACAATATTTGCTAGACCATGAAAATGATATGTTTATGAATGAAAGAAGGGAAATAGATGAAGTGTTCTTTAAACAAGGACCTATTCTGAAACACAACTTGCCTGTTGAAATCCTAGGGGATCCTCCTCCACCCAAGGGAGATCCCGTGTTTGAGCTTAAACCTTTACCTGATACTCTTAAATATACTTATCTTGATGAAAAGAAGATATATCCTGTTATTATTAGTGCTAACCTTTCAGAGAAGGAGGAAGAAAAATTATTGAAAACTCTGAAGAAGCACCGTGCTGCTATTGGATATACTCTTGATGATCTTAAGGGCATTAGTCCCACTCTATGTCAACATAAAATAAATTTGGAGAAAGATGCCAAACCAGTTATTGATCACCAACGACGGCTGAATCCTAAGATGAAAGAAGTGGTAAGAAAGGAAATACTAAAGCTCCTTGAGGCAGGTATAATCTATCCCGTTGCTGATAGTCAGTGGGTAAGTCCTGTCCATTGTGTCCCTAAGAAGGGAGGTATTACTGTCGTTCCTAATGATAAAGATGAATTGATTCCGCAAAGAATTATTACAGGTTATAGGATGGTAATTGATTTCCGCAAATTAAATAAAGCTACTAAAAAAGATCATTACCCCTTACCTTTTATTGATCAAATGCTAGAAAGATTATCCAAACATACACATTTTTGCTTTCTAGATGGTTATTCTGGTTTCTCTCAAATACCTGTGTCAGCTGATGATCAAGCTAAGACCACTTTTACTTGCCCTTTCGGTACTTTTGCTTATAGACGTATGCCTTTTGGTTTATGTAATGCACCTGCTACCTTTCAAAGATGCATGATGGCTATATTCTCTGACTTTTGTGAAAAGATTTGTGAGGTTTTCATGGACGATTTCTCCGTTTATGGATCCTCTTTTGATGATTGCTTGAGCAACCTTGATCGAGTTTTGCAGAGATGTGAAGAAACTAATCTTGTCTTGAATTGGGAGAAGTGCCACTTTATGGTTAATGAAGGCATTGTCTTGGGGCATAAAATTTCTGAAAGAGGTATTGAAGTTGATAAAGCTAAGGTTGATGCTATTGAAAAGATGCCATGTCCCAAGGACATCAAAGGTATAAGAAGTTTCCTTGGTCATGCCGGTTTTATAGGAGGTTCATTAAGGACTTCTCAAAAATTTCTCGGCCTCTGACTAATTTATTACAAAAAGATATACCATTTGTCTTTGATGATGATTGTGTAGAAGCATTTGAAATACTTAAGAAAGCATTGATTTCTGCACCTATTGTTCAGCCACCTGATTGGAATTTACCCTTTGAAATTATGTGTGATGCTAGTGATTATGCTGTAGGTGCTGTTCTAGGGCAAAGAGTTGATAAGAAATTAAATGTTATTCAATATGCTAGTAAAACTCTAGACAATGCCCAGAGAAATTATGCTACTACTGAAAAAGAATTCTTAGCAGTTGTATTTGCTTGTGATAAGTTCAGACCTTATATTGTTGATTCTAAAGTAACTATTCACACTGATCATGCTGCTATTAAATATCTTATGGAAAAGAAAGATGCTAAACCTAGACTTATTAGATGGGTTCTCTTGCTACAAGAATTTGATTTGCATATTATTGATAGAAAGGGAGCTGAGAACCCCGTTGCAGACAACTTGTCTAGGTTAGAAAATGTTCTTGATGACCCACTACCTATTGATGATAGCTTTCCTGATGAACAATTAAATGTCATAAATGCTTCTCGTACTGCTCCATGGTATGCTGATTATGCTAATTACATTGTTGCTAAATTTATACCACCTAGTTTCACATACCAGCAAAAGAAAAAGTTTTTCTATGATTTAAGACATTACTTCTGGGATGACCCACATCTTTATAAAGAAGGAGTAGATGGTGTTATTAGACGTTGTGTACCTGAGCATGAACAGGAACAGATCCTACGCAAGTGTCACTCCGAGGCTTATGGAGGACACCACGCTGGAGATAGAACTGCACATAAGGTATTGCAATCCGGTTTTTATTGGCCTACTCTCTTCAAGGATGCCCGTAAGTTTGTCTTATCTTGTGATGAATGTCAAAGAATTGGTAATATTAGTAGACGTCAAGAAATGCCTATGAATTATTCACTTGTTATTGAACCATTTGATGTTTGGGGCTTTGATTATATGGGACCGTTTCCTGCCTCTAATGGATATACACATATTTTAGTTGCTGTTGATTACGTTACTAAGTGGGTAGAAGCTATTCCAACTAGTAGTGCTGATCATAACACTTCTATTAAGATGCTTAAAGAAGTTATTTTTCCGAGGTTTGGAGTCCCTAGATATTTAATGACTGATGGTGGTTCACATTTTATTCATGGTGCTTTCCGTAAAATGCTTGCTAAGTATGATGTTAATCATAGAATTGCATCTCCTTATCACCCACAGTCTAGTGGTCAAGTAGAATTGAGTAATAGAGAACTCAAATTAATTTTGCAAAAGACTGTTAATACATCTAGAAAGAATTGGTCCAAGAAACTTGATGTTGCATTATGGGCCTATAGAACTGCATATAAAAATCCTATGGGTATGTCTCCGTATAAAATGGTTTATGGAAAAGCATGTCACTTACCTCTCGAACTAGAACATAAGGCATATTGGGCTATTAAAGAGCTCAATTATGATTTCAAACTTGCCGGTGAGAAGAGGCTATTTGACATTAGCTCACTTGATGAATGGAGAACCCAAGCCTATGAGAATGCCAAATTGTTTAAAGAAAAAGTTAAAAGATGGCATGACAAAGAATACAAAAGTGTGAGTTTAATGTAGGTGATTATGTATTGCTATACAACTCTCGTTTAAGTTTTTGCAGGAAAACTTCTCTCTAAATGGGAAGGTCCTTACGTTATCGAGGAGGTCTATCGTTCCGGTGCCATAAAAATCAACAACTTCGAAGGCACAAATCCGAAGGTGGTGAACGGTCAAAGAATCAAACATTATATCTCAGGTAATCCCATAAATGTTGAAACCAACGTTATTGAAACCGTAACCCCGGAGGAATACATAAGGGACACTTTCCGGAATGTTTCAGACTACGAAAAGCAATAGGTATGTGGTACGGTAAGTAAACCGACTCCAAAACAGTTCTAATGGAAATTTTTCTCCGTTTTGGAATATTTAGAAAAATAGAAAAATAAGAAGCAGTCCGGGAAGGACACGAGGACTCCACGAGGGTGGAGGGCGCGCCCCCTGCCTCGTGGGCACCTCGTGCGCTCTCCGGACTCCGTTTTCTTGCACGTTACGTATTTTGGTCGGTAAAAATTCATTATATAAACTCCCGGAGGTTTTGACTCCTATATCACGCAATTGTCCTCTGTTCTTGTTTCCAGCTATTTTCTGCCAGGGTTGTCAAGGCCAGGCATCATGTCGTCCCCCTCCTCCAACAATGGTGACAACGATGCTTGGCTAATGAAGATAGAGCTGAAGAGGGAAGAACCCATGGAGATCAACAAGGATGAAGGGATCAAGAAGGCCACAAAGGACCAAGTTCCGGCAACAGAAGACATCCTTCAACTTGATCACAATCTTCTTACCCCAACTGAGATCGAAGCTTTCAAGATGATTGAGTTAGCTCGTATACAAAACAAGTATCTCACACGTGAAAATATTTTGTTGAAGGAGCATATCGTTGCACTCAAGGGCATTATCCGCAAGCTGGAGGACCTCTTACGCTCGATGTGCGACTATCCATCATCATCTCCACCTTCTTCACCAACAAAGGAGATATAATCACATGGGTATGGGCACTCCCCTTCGCAACTGCCAAGCTTGGGGGAGGTGCCCCGGTATCGTATCACCAACACACTCCTATCTTTACCGTTTTTCTTAGTTCGATCCTTTTAGTAATATCTTGATCTAGTAGAATAAAGTTTTGGTATGATCTAGTTTTGAGTTTTGCTTTATGATCCCTATATGTAATCGAGTCCGTGAGCTATATAATAAAGATTAGTGTTGAGTCAAGGGCTTGATTATTTTGCTATGATCTTGAGGGAATAAAAAAAGGGAATAAAAAGAAATAAAAACAGATCATATTGATCTTATGGAGAGTAATGACTTCACATATAAAGAGTATGATGATTAAAAATTGTTGAGAGTTGACAAACATAGCTTTGGTCGTCGTTGCAATTAATAGGAAGTAATAAAGAAAGAGAGGTTTCACATATAAATATACTATCTTGGACATGTTTTATGATTGTGAGCACTCATTAAAATACGACATGCTAAAGAGTTGATGTTGGACAAGGAAGACAACGTAATGGGTTATGTTTTCTTATATCTGAGATAAAGTATATTGTTATGGATCATCCAACATGTTGACCTTGCCTTTCCCCCTCATGCTAGCCAAATTCTTTGCACCAAGTAGAGATACTACTTGTGCTTCCAAAAACCCTTAAACCCAGTTTTGCCATGAGAGTCCACCATATCTACCTATGGATTGAGTAAGATCCTTCAAGTAAGTTGTCATCGGTGCAAGCAATAAAAATTGCTCTCTAAATATGTAAGATTGATTAGTGTGGAGGAAATAAGCTTTATACGATCTTGTGATGTGGAAGAAATAAAAGCGACAGACTGCATAATAAAGGTTCATACCACAAGCGGCAATATAAAGTGACGTTCTTTCGCATTAAGATTTTGTGCATCCATCCCTGAAAGTGCATGGCAACCTCTGCTTCCCTCTGCGAAGGGCCTATCTTTTACTTTTATCTTCTGTCTTATGCAAGAGTCATGGTGATCTTCACCTTTCCTTTTTACATTTTATCCTTTGGCAAGCACAGTGTGGTGGAAAGATCCTGACATATATATCTAATTGGATGTAAGTTAGCATGAACTATTATTGTTGACATTACCCTTGAGGTAGAAGGTTGGGAGGCGAAACTATAAGCCCCTATCTTTCTCTGTGTCCGATTAAAACTCCGTAACCACAAGTATTGCGTGAGTGTTAGCAATTGTGAAAGACTAAATGATAGTTGAGTATGTGGACTTGCTGAAAAGCTCTGACATAGACTCTCTCTGATGTTATGATAAATTGCAATTGCTTCAGTGACTGAGATTATAGTTTGTTAGTTCTCAATAAAGTTTCTGATTCATACTTTGCATTGTGAATAGATTATTACTTGAGCATAAGAAATCATATGATATTATCCATATATGTTGCTGTTATGAGAATAATCATGATGCCCTCATGTCCGTATTTTATTTTATCGACACCTCTACCTCTAAACATGTGGACATATTTATCGTTATCGGCTTCCGCTTGAGGACAAGCAAGGTCTAAGCTTGGGGAAGTTAATACGTCCATTTTGCATCATGCTTTTATATCGATATTTATTGCATTATGGGCTGTTATTACACATTATGTCACAATACTTATGCCTATTCTCTCTTATTCTACAAGGTTTACATAAGGAGGGAGGATGCCGGCAGCTGGAATTCTGGGCTGGAAATGGAGCAAATATTAGAGACCTATTCTGCACAACTCGAAAAGTCCTGAAACTCCACGAAAGTTATTTTTGGAAATAATAAAAAATATTGAGCGGAAGGAATACCAGAGGGGTCCCACACCCTGGCCATGAGGGTGGGGGCACGCCCTACCCCTTGGGCGCGCCCCCTACCTCGTGGGCCTCCTGTTGGCCTTCCGGTGCCCATCTTGTGCTATATGAAGTCTTTCGTCCGAAGAAAAATCATAAGCAAGATTTTGGGACGAGACTCCGCCGCCACGAGGGGGAAATCATCGCCATCGTCATCACCAACGCTGCTCCCATCGGGAGGGGGCCAATCTCCATCAACATCTTCACCAGCACCATCTCCTCTCAAACCCTAGTTCATCTCTTGTATCCAATTCTTGTCTCCAAGTCTGGGATTGGTACCTGTAGGTTGCTAGTAGTGTTGATTACTCCTTGTAGTTGATGCTAGTTGGTTTATTTGGTGGAAGATCATATGTTCAGATCCTATATGCATATTAATACTCCTATGATTATGAACATGAATATGCTTTGTGAGTAGTTACGTTTGTTCCTGAGGACATGGGAGAAGTCTTGCTATTAGTAGTCATGTGAATTTGGTATTCGTTCGATATTTTGATGATATGTATGTTGTCTCTCCTCTAGTGGTGTTATGTGAACGTCGACTACATGACACTTCACCATTATTTGGGCCTAGAGGAAGGCATTGGGAAGTAATAAGTAGATGATAAGTTGCTAGAGTGACAGAAGCTTAAACCCTAGTTTATGCGTTGCTTCGTAAGGGGCTGATTTGGATCCATATGTTTCATGCTATGGTTAGGTTTACCTTAATACTTCTTTTGTAGTTGCGGATGCTTGCAATAGGAGTTAATCATAAGTAGGATGCTTGTCCAAGTAAGGGCAGCACCCAAGCACCGGTCCATCCACATATCAAATTATCAAAGTACCGAACGCGAATCATATGAACGTGATGAAAACTAGCTTGACGATAATTCCCATGTGTCCTCGGGAGCGCTTTTCTTTATATAAGAGTTTGTCCAGGCTTGTCCTTTTCTACAAAAGGGATTGGGCCACCTTGCTGCACTTTATTTACTTTTGTTACTTGTTGCTCGTTAAAAATTATCTTATCACAAAACTATCTGTTACCTATAATTTCAGTGCTTGCAGAGAATACCTTGCTGAAAACCGCTTATCATTTCCTTCTGCTCCTCGTTGGGTTCGACACTCTTACTTATCGAAAGGACTACGATAGATCCCCTATACTTGTGGGTCATCAAGGCTTCATCTCAGTACGACCCCAGTTACAACTTCGGATATGCGCCAGGCCAGCCGTGGCAATAGACCAACTTAGGCCAAAAGCCTAAGCTTGGGGGAGTACGTATTTCTCACCGACATTACATTTATGTTCACACACTCATTGCTAGTTGTCGGTGCTCATACTCTTTCATTGTATTATCCATGCTAGTTTATTTTTCTTTTTATGCTTTCTTCTTGTGTGTTTGAAAAACCTTAAGAAAACCATAAAAATTTAGTTAGTTACTTTCCTTGTCTGTAGTAGTAATAATTAAAAGAAAACCCAAAAATATTTCCCGTTCTTCTTTTGCTTGTTGGGAGCTTTCCCGTGTAAATAGTTTCATTTCTTTTCTTTGGGGGTCGAGAGGAGAAGACCATAATGAAAATGTTGAAGTGGCTCTTATATGCATTATTGTTGATTTAACGAAGAGCCCATATTGCCTTGTCTTCTGCTTTGTATTGAATGCCTGCAAATTCCAGCTTAGCCCAATGCACGTGCACTATTATTATTATTCACATCGTTCGGTCGTGCAAGTGAAAGGCAATAATGACGATATAAGGTGGACTGATTGAGATGGGAGAAGCTGGTATGAACTCGACCTCTCTTGTTTTTGAAAATATGATTAGTTCATCGTTCCTGATTCAGCCTATTATGAATAAACATGTTTGCAACGACAATTAGAGATTGCAGTTTCTTATGCCATGCTTAATTAGCTAGGAGTTTATAATGGTTTACCTTGAGTGCCAACATGCTATTAAAATGGTTGTGATGTGGTATGATAGGGTGGTATCCTCCTTTGAATGATTCGAGTGACTTGACTTGGCACATGTTCACACATGTAGTTGAAACAAATCAACATAGCCTTCACGATATATATGTTCATGGTGGATTATATATTACTCACGCTTGCACTCAATGTTTATTAATTTTAATGCATGTTCATGACTGTTGTCGCTCTCTAGTTGGTCGCTTCCCAGTCTTTTGCTAGCCTTCACTTGTACCAAGCGAGAATACTGCTTGTGCATCCAATCCCTTAAACCCCAAAGTTATTCCATATGAGTCCACTATACCTTCCTATATGCGGTATCTACCTGCTGTTCCAAGTAAATTTGTATGTGCCAAACTCTAAACCTTCAAATGAAATTCTGTTTTGTATGCTCGAATAGCTCATGTATCAACTAGGGTTGTCTGTATCTTCCATGCTAGGCGGGTTATTCTCAAGAGGAGTGGACTCCGCTCCTCACTCACGAGAAAATGGTTGGTCATCAGGATGCCCAGTCCCGTGCTTTATGCAAATCAAATCAAAATAATTGCACACAAAACTCCCCCGGGACTCTTGTTAGTTGGAGGCACTCGTTGTTTCGAGCAAGCCATGGATTGATGCTTGTTGGTGGAGGGGGAGTATACACTTTACCATTCTGTTTGGGAACCGCCTATAATTTGTGTAGCATGGAAGATATCGCCATCTCTTGGTTGTTATGTTGACAATGAAAGTATGACGCTCAAAATATTATTTATGTCTGCTTTAAAATCGAGCTCTGGCACCTCTACAAATCCCTGCTTCCCTGCCTATCTATTTACTTTTATGTTGAGTCATCACCCTCTTATTACAAAGCACCAGCTGGAGAGCACTGCTGTCATTTGCATCCATTACTGTTAATTTATATTGGGTACGACTATGACTGGATCTCTTTTACCATGAATTACAATGTTTAGTCAGTCCTTGATCTTTAAAGGTGCTCTGCATTTATGTTTTGCGGTCTCAGAAAGGGCTAGCAAGATACCATCTTGTTATATCATATTATGATTGTTTTGAGAAAGTGTTGTCATCCGAGATTTATTATTATTGCTCGCTAGTTGATTATGCCATTGACATGAGTAAACATGAGACCTAAGTGTTATTGTGAATATGGTTAGTTCATAATCTTTGCTGAAAACTTGAATGCTGGCTTTACATATTTATGACAACAAGAGCAAACAGAGTTTGTAAAAGTTCTTATTTATCACTTTTAGTTTATCAACTGAAATGCTTAAGGACAAGCAAAGGTTTAAGCTTGGGGGAGATGATACGTCTCCGTCGTATCTACTTTTCCAAACACTTCTTCCCTTGTTTTGGACTCTAACTTGCATGATTTGAATGGAACTAACATCGACTGACGTTGTTTTCAGCAGAATTGCCAAGGTGTTATCTTTGTGCAGAAACAGAAGTTCTCGGAATGACTTGAAACTTCACGGAGATTATTTTTGGAAATAATAAAAAATACTGCGAAAGAATCAAGGCCAGGGGGCCCACACCCTGTCCATGAGGGTGGGAGGCGCGCCCCCTGCCTCGTGGGCCCCCTGGTGCTCGACCGACCTCAACTCCAACTCTATATATTCGTGTTCGGGGAGAAAAAAATCAGAGAGAAAGATTCATCACGTTTTACGTACGGAGCCGCCGCCAAGCCCTAAACTCTCTCGGGAGGGCTGATCTAGAGTCCGTTCGGGGCTCCGGAGAGGGAATCCGTCGCCATCGTCATCTCAACCATCCTCCATCACCAATTTCATGATGCTCACCGTAGTGCGTGAGTAATTCCATCGTAGGCTTGCTGGACGGTGATGGGTTGGATGAGATTTATCATGTAATCGAGTTAGTTTTGTTAGGGTTTGATCCTTAGTATCCACTATGTTCTGAGATTGATGTTGCTATGACTTTGCTATGCTTAATTCTTGTCACTAGGGCCCGAGTGCCATGATTTCAGATCTGAACCTATTATGTTTTCATGAATATATGTGAGTTCTTGATCCTATCTTGCAAGTCTATAGTCACCTACTATGTGTTATGATCGGGCAACCCCGAAGTGACAATAATCGGGATCACTCCCGGTGATGACCGTGGTTTGAGGAGTTCATGTACTCACTATGTGTTAATGCTTTGGTCCGGTACTCTATTAAAAGGAGGCCTTAATATCCCTTGGTTTCTGTTAGGACCCCGCTGCCACGGGAGGGTAGGACAAAAGATGTCATGCAAGTTCTTTTCCATAAGCACGTATGACTATATTCGAAATACATGCCTACATTACATTGATGAATTGGAGCTAGTTCTGTGTCACCCTATGTTCTAACTCTTGCATGAATAATCGCATCCGGCATAATTCTCCATCACCGATCCAATGCCTACGAGCTTTTCACATATTATTCTTCGCTTATTTACTTTTCCGTTGCTACTGTTACAATCACTACAAAACCCAAAAATATTACTTTTGCTACCGTTACCGTTACTTCCATATTACTTTGCTACTAAGTACTTTGCTGCAGATACTAAGTTATCCAGGTGTGGTTGAATTGACAACTCAACTGCTAATACTTGAGAATATTCCTTGGCTCCCCTTGTGTCGAATCAATAAATTTGGGTTGAATACTCTACCCTCGAAAACTGTTGTGATCCCCTATACTTGTGGGTTATCACTGGGTAATTTGTCTATTAATCTTTTGCAAAAAGAATCACATTTTAACACACTTCTGTTAAAAATGAGAATTGTTTTCCTGAGCGCAAAAGTTTCTGTTTTCAGCAAGATCAAATCAACTATCACCGTAAGCCATCCCAAAGGTCTTACTTGGCACTTTATTGAAACGAAATCAATAAAACATGATTACTACAGTAGGCTAATCATGTGAACACACAAAAATAGTAGGTAAAAGTGTTGGGTTGTCTCCCAACAAGCGCTTTTCTTTAATGCCTTTTAGCTAGGCATGATGATTTCAATGATGCTCGCATAAAAGATAAGAATTGAAACACAAAGAGAGCATTATGAAGCATATGACTAGCATATTTAAGTCTAACCCACTTCCTATGCATAGGGATTTTGTGAGCAAACAACTTATGGGAACAAGAATCAACTAGCATAGGAAGGCAAAACAAGCATAACTTCAAGATTTTCAACACATAGAGAATAAACTTGATATTATTGCAATATGTAAAAGCATAACTTCCTCCCTCATAATAATTTTCAGTAGCATCATGAATGAATTCAACAATATAAGTACCACATAAAGCATTCTTTTCATGATCCACAAGCATAGAAATTTTATTACTCTCCACATAAGCAAATTTATTCTCATGATTAGTAGTGGGAGCAAACTCAACAAAATAACTATCATGGGATTGAAAATTAAAATCATGATGACAAGTTTCATGGTTATCATTATTCTTTATAGCATACATGTCATCACCATAATTATCAGCAACTTTGTTGTGATAATCAATTGCAACCTCTTCCAAAATAGTGGATTCATCATTAAATAAAGTCATGACCTCTCCAAATCCACTTTCATCAATATAATCATCATAAATAGGAGGCATGCAATCATCATAATAAATTTTCTCATCAAAACTTGTGGGACTAAAAATATCATATTCTTCAAATATAGCATCCCCAAGCTTATGGATTTGCATATCATTAGCATCATGGATATTCAAAGAATTCATACTAACAACATTGCAATTATGCCCATCATTCAAATATTTTGTGCCAAACATTTTATTGACTTCTTCTTCTAACAATTGAGCACAATTTTCTGAACCATCATTTTCAAGAAAGATATTATAAAGATGATCAATAATATGATGCAACCTCAATTCCATTTTTATGTAGTTTTCTTTTATAAACCAAACTAGTGATAAAACAAGAAACTAAAAGATTCAATTGCAAGATCTAAAGATATACCATCAAGCACTCACCTCCCTGGCAACAGCACCATAAAAGAGCTTGATGTCAACTATGCAACTTGATTCTTGTAGACACGTGTTGGGTCTCCAAGCACAGAGTTTTGTAGGACAATAGCACCTTTCCCTCAAGTGGATGACCTAAGGTTTATATAGCCGTGAGAGGTGTAGGATGAAGATGGTCTCTCTCAAACGACCCTGCAACCAAATACAAGAAATATCTTGTGTCCCCAACACACCCAATACAAAGGCAAATTGTATAGGTGCACTAGTTCGGCGAAGAGATGGTGATAAAAGTGTAATGTGGATGGTAGAGATATATTTTTATAACCTGAATAAATAAAAACAGCAAGGTAGCAGATAGTAAACGGGCTCAAAAATGGTATTGCAATGCTTGAAAATGAGGCCTAGGGACCATACTTTCGCTAGTGCAACCTCTCAACAATGCTAATATAATTGGATCATATAACCACCCCTCAAAGTGCGATGAAGAATCACTCCAAAGTTCCTATCTAGCGGAGAACATAAGAATAAATTGTTTGCAGGGTACGAAACCGCCTCAAAGCTATTCTTTCCGTTCGATCTATTCAAGAGTTCCTACTAAAATAACACAAAGCTATTCTTTCCGTTCGATCTATCCTAGAGTTCGTACTAAAATAGCACCAAAGCAAATTCATATTCATCACACTCAACCCAACACAAAGAACTTCACAGAGTGCCCAAGGATTTCTACCGGAGAAACAAAGACAAGAACGTGCATCAACCCCTCTGCATAGATTACCCTAATGTCACCTTGGGAATCCGCAAGTTGAGTGCCAAAACATATATCAAGTGAATCAATACGATACCCCATTGTCACCACGAGTATTCAATTGCAAGACATATATCAAGTGTTCTTGATGACCCACAAGTATAGGGGATCTATCGTAGTCCTTTCGATAAGTAAGAGTGTCGAACCCAACGAGGAGCAGAAGGAAATGACAAGCGGTTTTCAGCAAGGTATTCTCTGCAAGCACTGAAATTATCGGTAACAGATAGTTTTGTGATAAGGTAATTTGTAACGGGTAGCAAGTAACAAGTGTAAATAAAGTGCAGCAAGATGGCACAATCCTTTTTGTAGCAAAGGACAAGCCTGGACAAACTCTTATATAGAGAAAAGCGCTCCCGAGGACACATGGGAATTATCGTCAAGCTAGTTTTCATCACGCTCATATGATTCGCGTTCGTTACTTTGATAATTTGATATGTGGGTGGACCGGTCCTTGGGTGCTGTCCTTACTTGGACAAGCATCCCACTTATGATTAACTCCTATTGCAAGCATCCGCAACTACAAAAGAATTATTAAGGTAAACCTAACCATAGCATGAAACATATGGATCCAAATCAGCCCCTTACGAAGCAACGCATAAACTAGGGTTTAAGCTTCTATCACTCTAGCAACCCATCATCTACTTATTACTTCCCAATGCCTTCCTCTAGGCCCAAACAATGGTGGAGTGTCATGTAGTCGACGTTCACATGACACCACTAGAGGAAAGACAACATACATCTCATCAAAATATCGAACGAATACCAAATTCACATGACTACTAATAGCAAGACTTCTCCCATGTCCTCAGGAACAAACGTAACTACTCACAAAGCATATTCATGTTCATAATCAGAGGGGTATTAATATGCATAATGGATCTGAACATATGATCTTCCACCAAATAAACCAACTAGCATCAACTACAAGGAGTAATCAACACTACTAGCAACATGCAGGTACCAATCTGAGGCTTTGGGACAAAGATTGGATACAAGAGATGAACTAGGGTTTGAGAGGAGATGGTGCTGGTGAAGATGTTGATGAAGATTGACCCCCTCCCGATGAGAGGATCGTTGGTGATGACGATGGCGATGATTTCCCCCTCCCGGCGGGAAGTTTCCCCAGCAGAACAGCTCTGCCGGAGCCCTAGATTGGTTCCGCCTCGTGGCGGCGGAGTTTCTTCCCAAAAGCTTGCTTATGATTTTTTTCTCGGACGAAAGACTTCATATAGCAGAAGATGGGCACCGGAGGCCTGCCAGGGGGCCCATGAGGCAGGGGCGCGCCCAGGGGGGTAGGGCGCGCCCCCCACCCTCGTGGCCAGGGTGTGGGCCCCCTCTGGTATTTTCTTTGCTCGGTATTTTTTATAAATTCCAAAAATGACTTTCGTGAAGTTTCAGGACTTTTGGAGTTGTGCAGAATAGGTCTCTAATATTTGCTCCTATTCCAGCCCAGAATTCCCGCTGCCGGCATTCTCCCTCTTCATGTAAACCTTGCAAAATAAGAGAGAATAGGCATAAGTATTGTGACATAATGTGTAATAACAGCCCATAATGCAATAAATATAGATATAAAAGCAGGATGCAAAATGGACGTATCAACTCCCGCAAGCTTAGACCTTGCTTGTCCTCAAGCGGAAGCCGATAACGATAAATATGTCCACATGTTTAGAGATAGAGGTGTCGATAAAATAAAATACGGACATGAGGGCATCATGATCATTCTTATAACAGCAACATATATAGATATTGTCATATGATTTCTTATGCTAAAGTAACAATCTATCCACAATGTCAAGTATGAATCAGAAACTTCATTGAGAACTAACAAACTATAATCTCAATCATTGAGGCAATTGCAATTTATCATAACATCAGAAAGAGTCAGTATAAGAGCTTTTCAGCAAGTACACATACTCAACTATCATTTAGTCTTTCACAATTGCTAACACTCACGCAATACTTGTGGTTATGGAGTTTTAATCGAACACAGAAAAAGATAGGGGCTTATAGTTTCTCCTCCCAACCTTTTACCTCGAGGGTAATGTCAACAATAATAGTTCATGCCAACTTACATCCAATTGGATATATATACCAGGATCTTTCCAACACAATGTGCTTGCCAAAGGATAAAATATAAAAAGGAGAGGTGAAGATCACCATGACTCTTGCATAAGATAAAAGTAAAAGATAGGCCCTTCGCAGAGGGAATCAGAGGTTGCCATGTGCTTTCATGGTTGGATGCACGAAATCTTAATGCAAAAGAATGTCACTTTATATTGCCACTTGTGATATGGACCTTTATTATGCAATCCGTCGCTTTTATTTCTTCCACATCACAAGATCGTATAAAGCTTATTTTCTCCACACTAATAAATCATACATATTTAGAGAGCAATTTTTGTTGCTTGCACCGATGAAAACTTACTTGAAGGATCTTACTCAATCCATAGGTAGATATGGTGGACAATCATGGCAAAACTGGTTTTGAGGTTATTCGAAAGCACAAGTAGTATCTCTACTTGGTGCAAAGAATTGGCTAGCATGAGGGAGGAAGGCAAGCTCAACATGTTGGATGATCCATGACAATATACTTTATTTCAGATATAATAAAACATAACCCATTACGTTGTCTTCCTTGTCCAACATTAACTCTTTAGCATGTCATATTTTAATGAGTGCTCACAATCATAAAAGATGTCCAAGATAGTGTATTTATATGTGGAAACCTCTCTTTCTTTATTATTTCCTATTAATTGCAACGATGACCAAAACTATGTTTGTCAACTCTCAACAACTTTTAATCATCATACTCTTTATATCTGAAGTCATTACTCTCCATAAGATCAACATGGTCTCTTTTATTTCTTTTTATTCTTTTCTTTTTCTTTTATTCCCTCAAGATCATAGCAAAATAATCAAGCCCTTGACTCAACACTAATCTTTATTATATATAGCTCACGGACTTGATTACATAGAGGGATCCTAAAGCAAAACTCAAAACTAAATCATACTAAAACTTTATTCTACTAGATCAAGATATTACCAAAAGGATCGAACTAAGAGAAATGGTAAAGATAGAAGAGTGATGGTGATACGATACCGGGGCACCTCCCCCAAGCTTGGCAGTTGCCACAGGGAGTGCCCATACCCATGTGATTATGTCTCTTTTGCTGGTGAAGGAATTGTTGATGATGTAGGCTTGTCGGCCCTCTTCCAAGGCATAGGCTCTCCATCATAGAAGGATGATTGAGTCTCCGGGATCCTTAAATCTGCAGCCAAACTCATCCTCTTGAATCTATATTCATACTCATAGTTTTGGTTTTGCAGGCCATAGATCTTGTCTTGGAGGTGCTCGATTTTCTCGTGAAGCTTGAAGATGGCCTCCCCGATGTCCTTGGTGTCCAGCTTGTGGTTGTTGGTGAACTCCGTGATCATTATGTGATTGGAGTCAAGTCCGCGCTCCACCATCTCCTGACACTTGAAAACTTGTTGCTTCATTGCCTCGAGCCTTGTCTCCACGCTTCCGGTCCTCCTTGGTCCCTCAACATCGCGGATGTGCAGCACCCCCTCATGCATCTCAATGGTTTGAGGGTGTTGCAGCACCTCCGCAAGGTAGGGGTTGATGACCTTCTCGAAGAACTTGTCTTTGGGGGCACTTGGAGACGTCATGACGATCTGGATCTGTGAGAAAACAGCTCAAAACGAAAACAGAGGATATTTGCGTGGTACGGTGGTCAAAACTTTCGGGCGATTATATAATGAATTTTTACCGACCAAAAGAAGTATCGTGCAAGAAAACGGAGTCCAGAAAGCGCACGAGGTGCCCACGAGGCAGGGGGCGCGCCTAGGGGGGTAGGGCGCGCCTCCCACCCTCGTGGAAGCCTCGTGTCCTTCTCGTACTACTTCTTATTTTCCTATTTTCTTAAATATTCCAAAACGGAGAAAAATTGCCATTAGAACTGTTTTGGAGTCGGTTTACTTACCGTACCACGTACCTATTCCTTTTCGGAGTCTGAAATGTTCTGGAAAGTGTCCCTTATGTATTCCTCCGGGGTTACGTTTTCAATAACATTAGTTTCAACATTTATAGGATTACCTGAGATATAATGTTTGATTCTTTGACCGTTCACCACCTTTGGATTTGTGCCTTCGAAGTTGTTGATTTTTATGGCACCGGAATGATAGACCTCCTCGATAACGTAAGGACCTTCCCATTTAGAGAGAAGTTTTCCTAAAAAAAATCTTAAACGAGAGTTGAATAGTAACACATAATCACCTACATTAAACTCACGCTTTTGTATCCTTTTGTCATGCCATCTTTTAACTTTTTCTTTAAACAATTTGGCATTCTCATAGGCTTGGGATCTCCATTCATCAAGTGAGCTAATGTCAAATAATCTCTTCTCACCGGCAAGTTTGAAATCATAATTGAGCTCTTTAATAGCCCAATATGCATTATGTTCTAGTTCGAGAGGTAAGTGACATGCCTTTCCATAGACCATTTTATATGGAGACATACCCATAGGATTTTTATATGCAGTTCTATATGCCCATAATGCATCATCAAGTTTCTTGGACCAATTCTTTCTAGATCTATTAACAGTCTTTTGCAAAATTAATTTGAGCTCTCTATTACTCAATTCTACTTGACCACTAGACTGTGGGTGGTATGGGTATGCAATTCTATGATTAACATCATACTTAGCAAGCATTTTACGAAAGGCACCATGAATAGAATGTGAACCACCATCAGTCATTAGATATCTAGGGACTCCGTACCTCGGAAAAATAACTTCTTTAAGCATCTTAATAGAGGTGTTATGATCAGCACTACTAGTTGGAATAGCTTCTACCCACTTAGTAACGTAATCAACAGCAACTAAAATATGTGTATACCCATTAGAGGAAGGAAACGGTCCCATATAATCAAAGCCCCAAACATCAAATGGTTCAAAAACAAGTGAATAATTCATAGTCATTTCTTGACGTCTACTAATATTACCAATTCTTTGACATTCATCACAAGACAAGACAAACTTACGGGCATCCTTGAAGAGAGTAGGCCAATAAAAACCGGATTGCAATACCTTATGTGTAGTTCTATCTCCAGCGTGGTGCCCTCCATAAGCCTCGGAGTGACACTTGCGTAGGATCTGTTCCTGTTCATGCTTAGGTACACAACGTCTAATAACACCATCTACTCCTTCTTTATAAAGATGTGGGTCATCCCAAAAGTAATGTCTCAAATCATAGAAAAACTTTTTCTTTTGCTGGTATGTGAAACTAGGTGGTATAAATTCAGCAACAATGTAATTAGCATAATCAGCATACCATGGAGCAACACGAGAAGCATTTATGACAGCTAATTGTTCATCGGGAAAGCTATCATCAATTGGTAGTGGGTCATCAAGAACATTCTCTAACCTAGACAAGTTGTCTGCAACGGGGTTGTCAGCTCCCTTTCTATCAATAATATGTAAATCAAATTCTTGTAGCAAGAGAACCCATCTAATAAGTCTAGGTTTAGCATCCTTCTTTTCCATAAGATATTTAATAGCAGCATGATCAGTGTGAATAGTTACTTTAGAGTCAACAATATAAGGTGTGAACTTATCACAAGCAAATACAACTGCTAAGAATTCTTTTTCAGTAGTAGCATAATTTCTCTGGGCACTGTCTAGAGTTTTACTAGCATATTGAATACCATTTAATTTCTTATCAACTCTTTGTCCTAGAACAGCACCTACAACATAATCACTAGAATCACACATAATTTCAAAAGGTAAATTCCAATCAGGTGGCTGAACAATAGGTGCAGAGATTAATGCTTTCTTAAGTATTTCAAATGCTTCTACAAAATCATCATCAAAGACAAAAGGTATATCTTTTTGTAATAGATTAGTCAGGGGCCGAGAAATTTTTGAGAAGTCCTTAATGAACCTCCTATAAAAACCGGCATGACCAAGGAAACTTCTTATACCTTTGATGTCCTTGGGACATGGCATCTTTTCAATAGCATCAACTTTAGCTTTATCAACTTCAATACCTCTTTCAAAAATTTTATGCCCCAAGACAATACCTTCATTAACCATAAAGTGGCATTTCTCCCAATTCAAAACAAGATTAGTTTCTTCACATCTCTACAAAACTCGATCAAGGTTGCTCAAGAAATCATCAAAAGAGGATCCATAAACGGAGAAATCGTCCATGAAAACCTCACAAATCATTTTCACAAAAGTCAGAGAATATAGCCATCATGCATCTTTGAAAGGTAGCAGGTGCATTACATAAACCAAAAGGCATACGTCTATAAGCAAAAGTACCGAAAGGGCAAGTAAAAGTGGTCTTTTCTTGATCCTCAGCTGACACAGGTATTTGAGAGAAACCAGAGTAACCATCTAGAAAGCAAAAATGTGTATGTTTGGATAATATTTCTAGCATTTGATCAGTGAATGGCAAGGGGTAATGATCCTTTTTAGTAGCTTTATTTAATTTACGGAAATCAATTACCATCCTATAACCTGTAATAATTCTTTGCGGAATCAATTCATCTTTATCATTAGGAACGACAGTAATGCCTCCCTTCTTAGGGACACAATGGACAGGACTTACCCACTGACTATAAGCAACGGGATAAATTATACCTGCCTCAAGGAGCTTTAATATTTCCTTTCTTACCACTTCTTTCATCTTAGGATTTAGCCGTCGTTGGTGATCAATAACTGGTTTGGCGTCTTTCTCCTAATTTATTTTATGTTGACATAGAGTGGGACTAATGCCCTTAAGATCATCAAGAGTATATCCAATAGCAGCACGGTGCTTCTTCAGAGTTTTCAATAATTTCTCTTCCTCCTTCTCTGAAAGGTTAGCACTAATAATAACAGGATATATCTTCTTTTCATCGAGATAAGCATATTTAAGAGTATCAGGTAATGGTTTAAGCTCAAACACGGGATCACCCTTGGGTGGAGGAGGATCCCCCAGGGATTTCAACCGACAAGTTGTGTTTCAGAGTAGGTCCCTGTTTAAAGAATACTTCATCTATTTCCCTTCTTTCATTCATGAACATATCATTTTCATGGTCGAGCAAATATTGTTCTAAAGGATCATTAGGAGGCACGGCAATAGAAGCAAGACCAATAATTTCATCTTTACTAGGCAATTCCTCATCACGGTGTTGTCTACTAAATTTAGCAAAATTAAACTCATGAGACATATCACCCAAACCAATAGTAACAACATCCTTTTCGCAGTCTATCCTAGCATTAACAGTGTTCAAGAAGGGTCTACCAAATATAATGGGACAAAAGCTATCTTGTGGGGAACCAAGAACAAGAAAATCAGCAGGATATTTAATCTTCCCACAAAAGACTTCAACATCTCTAACAATCCCAATCGGTGAAACAGTATCTCTGTTGGCAAGCTTAATGGTAACATCGACATCTTCTATCTCAGCAGGTGCAATATCATGCATAATTTCTTCGTATAAAGAATGAGGTATCGCACTAGCACTAGCACCCATATCACACAAGCCATGATAACAATGATCTCCTATTTTAACAGAAATAACAGGCATGCCTACAACAGGTCTATGTTTATCTTTAGCACCAGGCTTAGCAATTCTAGCAGTTTCCTCACACAAATAAATAACAAGCCCATCAATATTATCAGCCAAGAGATCTTTAACCATAGCAATATTAGGTTCAACTTTAAATTGCTCAGGGGGTTGTGTGTCCTAATATTACTTTTGTTGACAACAGTTGAAGTTTTAGCATGATCCTTTATTCTAATAGGGAAAGGTGGTTTCTCAACATAAGCAGTAGGAACAACAGGATCATCATAACTAATTGTCTTTTCTTCAACTTTGGTAGGTGCAACTACCTTTACTTCAATGGGAGGATTATATTTAAACCACTTCTCCTTAGGGAGATCAACATGAGTAGCAAAGGATTCACAGAAAGAAGCTACTATCACAGAGTCAAGTCCATATTTAGTACTAAACTTACGGAAAGCATCAGTACCCATAAAAGATTTAACACAATCAAACTTAGGTGTTATACCTGAATCCTTACCTTCGTTGAGATCCCAATCTTCAGAGTTGCGTTTAATTCTCTCCAATAAATCCCATCTAAATTCAATAGTCTTCATCATAAAAGAACCAGTACAAGAAGTATCGAGCATGGAGCGATTGTTGTCAGAAAGCCGAGCATAAAAAATTTGAATAATCATTTCTCTTGAGAGCTCATGATTGGGGCATGAATATAACATTGACTTAAGCCTCCCCCAAGCTTGAGTGATGCTTTCTCCTTCGCGAGGCCAAAAATTATATATATAATTGCGACACGATCAACAAGATGCATAGGATAAAACTTCTGATGAAATTCCAATTTCAATCGTTTGTAGTTCCATGATCCCATATCATCACATAGCTATACCATGTCAATGCATCTCCCTTAAAATATAAAGGGAAGACCTTCTTCTTGATAACATCATTGGGCATACCTGCAAGCTTAAATAATCCACAAACTTCATCCACATATATTAGGTGCTCATCAGGATGTAATGTTCCATCTCCTGCAAAAGGATTAGCTAGCAGTTTTTCTACCATACCCGAAGGAATTTTGAAGTAGACATTTTCATTTTCAGTAGGTTCAGTAGGTTGAGGAGCAACTCTTTGCTCTACTGGTCGGGGTGAAGATACCCCGAACAAGCCCCTCAGAGGGTTACTTTCCATAGTAACAAGTGACAGTAAATTTCAGCACACTATATAAATTTTTCCTTACCAAATTCCACCTACCAAAGGCGCTTCACTCCCCGGCAACGGCGCCAGAAAAGAGTCTTGATGACCCACAAGTATAGGGGATCTATCATAGTCCTTTTGATGAGTAAGAGTGTCGAACCCAATGAGGAGCAGAAGGAAATGATAAGCGGTTTTCAGCAAGGTATTCTCTGCGAGCACTGAAATTATAGGTAACAAATAGTTTTGTGATAAGATAATTTGTAACGAGCAACAAGTAACAAAAGTAAATAAAGTGCAGCAAGGTGGCCCAATCCTTTTTGTAGCAAAGGACAAGCCTGGACAAACTCTTATATAAAGAAAAGAGCTCTCGAGGACACATGGGAATTATCGTCAAGCTAGTTTTCATCACGTTCATATGATTCGCGTTCAGTACTTTGATAATTTGATATGTGGATGGACCGGCGCTTGGGTGCTGCCCTTACTTGTACAAGCATCCCACTTATGATTAACTCCTATTGCAAGTATCCGCAACTACAAAAGAAGTATTAAGGTAAACCTAACCATAGCATGAAACATATAGATCCAAATCAGCCCCTTACGAAGCAACGCATAAACTAGGGTTTAAGCTTCTGTCACTCTAGCAACCCATCATCTACTTATTACTTCCCAATGCCTTCCTCTAGGCCCAAATAATGGTGAAGTGTCATGTAGTCGATGTTCACATAACACCACTAGAGGAGAGACAACATACATCTCATCAAAATATTGAACGAATACCAAATTCACATGACTACTAATAGCAAGACTTCTCCCATGTCCTCAGGAACAAACGTAACTACTCACAAAGCAAATTCATGTTCATAATCAGAGGAGTATTAATATGCATATAGGATCTCAACATATGATTTTCCACCAAATAAACCAACTAGCATCATTACGAGAAAGCCGAGCATAAAAATTCTGAATAATAATTTCTCTTGAGAGCTCATGATTGGGGCATGAATATAACATTGACTTAAGCCTCCCCCAAGCTTGAGTGATGCTTTCTCCTTCGTGAGGCCAAAAATTATATATATAATTACGATCATGATGAACAAGATGCATAGGATAAAACTTCTGATGAAATTTCAATTTCAATCGTTTGTAGTTCAATGATCCCATATCATCACATAGCCTATACCATGTCAATGACTCTCCCTTCAAAGATAAAGGGAAGACCTTCTTCTTGATAACATCATCGAGCATACCTGCAAGCTTAAATAATCCACAAATTTCATCCACATAGATTAAGTGTAAATCGGGATGAAATGTTCCATCTCCTGCAAAAGGATTAGCTAGCAGTTTCTCTATCATACCCGAAGGAATTTCAAAGTAAACTTTTTAGTAGGTTCAGTAGGTTGAGGAGCAACTATTTGCTCTACTGGTCGGGGTGAAGATACCCCGAACAAGCCCCTCAAAGGATTACTTTCCATATTAGCAAGTGACAGTAAATTTCAGCACACTATATAAATTTTTCCTTACCAAAGGCGCTTCACTCCCCGGCAATGGTGCCAAAAAAGAGTCTTGATGACCCACAAGTATAGGGGATCTATCATAGTCCTTTCGATAAGTAAGAGTGTCGAACCCAACGAGGAGCAGAAGGAAATGACAAGCGGTTTTCAGCAAGGTATTCTCTGCAAGCACTGAAATTATCGGTAACAGATAGTTTTGTGATAAGGTAATTTGTAACGGGTAGCAAGTAACAGGTGTAAATAAAGTGCAGCAAGATGGCCCAATCCTTTTTGTAGCTAAGGACAAGCCTGGACAAACTCTTATATAGATAAAAGCGCTCCCGAGGACACATGGGAATTATCGTCAAGCTAGTTTTCATCACGCTCATAAGATTCGCGTTCGTTACTTTGATAATTTGATATGTGGGTGGACTCTAATATTTGCTCCTTTTCCAGCCCGGAATTCCAGCTGTCGGCATTCTCCCTCTTCATATAAACCTTGCAAAATAGGAGAGAATAGGCATAAGTATTGTGACATAATGTGTAATAACAACCCATAATGCAATAAATATCGATATAAAAGCATGATGCAAAATGGACGTATCAGTTCTCAAATCCATAAAAGTATTCAAACCGATAACAACAAAATCTCAAAGGGAAAAACTCAATTCATCACAACAAGATAGAGAGGGGAAAACACCATATGATTCGACTGTATTAATAAAGCCGGCGATACATCAAGATCGTGACATCTCAAGAACATGAGAGAGAGAGAGATTAAACACATAGCTACTGGTACAAACCCTCAACCCCGAGGGTGGACTACTATGAAGATGGCCATCTGAGATGATTACCCCCTCTGGCAGGGTGCTGGAAAGGGTCTAGATTGGTTTTCGGTGGCTACAGAGCCTTACGTCGGCGGAACTTCTGATCTAGGTTAACCCTGAGGGTTTTTGGAATATTTCCGAATTTATAGGGTAAAGAGGGGGTGCAGGAGGCCACTGAGGTGGGCACAACCCACCTGGGCGCGCCTGGGCCCCCAGGCGCGCCCTGGTGGGTTGTGCCCCCCTCGGGACACCCCCAGGTGCTTCTCTGGCCCATCCTGGGTGTTCTGGTCCATAAAAAATCTCCAAAAAGTTTCGCGGTGTTTGGACTCCGTTTGCTATTGATTTCATGCGGTGTAAAAAACAAGCAAAAAACAGCAACTGGCACTGGGCACTGGGTCAATAGGTTAGTCCCAAAAATTGATATAAAGTTGCTATAAAATGATTGTAAAACATCCCAGAATGAAAAAATAACAGCATGAATACTTCATAAATTATAGATACGTTGGAGACGTATCAGTGAGGACACCACAAGATTGAACCCAAAGCTAAGCACCTCTCCCATTGCAAGAAAAATCAATCTAGTTGGTCAAACCAAACCGACAATTCGAAGAGAAACACAAAGATACCAAATCATGCATATAAGAATTCAAAGAAGATTCAAATAATATTCATAGATAAACTGATCATAAATCCACAATTCATCGGATCTCGACAAACACACCGCAAAAGAAGATTACATCGGATAGATCTCCAAGAACATCGAGGAGAACATGGCATTGAGAATCAAAGAGAGACAATAAGCCATCTAGCTACTAGCTATGGACCCGTAGGTCTGCGGTAAACTACTCACGCTTCGTCGGAAGGGCAATAGGGTCGATGTAGACGCCCTTCGTGATCGAATCCCCCTCCGGCAGGATGCCGAAAAAGGCCCCAAGATGGGATCTCACAGGAATAGAAGGTTGCGGCGGCGGAAAAGTGTTTTCGTGGATGCTTATGGTGGTTTGGGAATATATGTGAATATATAGGAGGCAGAACTAGGTCAAGAGGGTCACGAGGGCCCCACAAGGTAGGGGGCGCGTCCTACTCCCCTGGGCGCGCCCTCCACCATTGTGGCCGCCTCGTGGATCTTCTAATTTGAACTCCAAGTCTCCTGGGTGTCTTTTGGTCCAAGAAAAATCATCGTGAAGTTTTATTCTGTTTGGACTCCGTTTGGTATTCCTTTTCTGCGAAGCTCAAAAACAAGGAAAATACAGAAACTGGCACTGGGCTCTAGGTTAATAGGTTAGTCCCAAAATAATATAAAATAGCATATTAATGCATATAAAACATCCAAAACAGATAATATAATAGCATGGAACAATCAAAAATTATAGACACGTTGGAGACGTATCAAGCATCCCCAAGCTTAATTCCTACTCGTCCTCGAGTAGGTTAATGATAAAAACAGAATTTTTTATGTGGAATGCTACCTAACATATTTATCCATGTAATTTTCTTTATTGTGTCATGAATATTTAGATCCATAAGATTCAAAACAAAAGTTTAATATTGACATAAGAACAATAATACTTCAAGCATACTAACAAAGCAATCATGTCTTCTCAAAATAACATGGCCAAAGAAAGCTATCCCTACAAAATTATATAGTCTGGCTATGCTCCATCTTCATAACACAAAATATTCAAATCATACACAGCCCCGATGACAAGCCAAGAAATTGTTTCATACTTTTGATGTTCTCAAACTTTTTCAACGTTCACGCAATACATGAGCGTGAGCCATGGACATAGCACTATAGGTGGAATAGAATATGATGGTTGTGGAGAAGACAAAAAGAAGGAGACAGTCTCACATCAACTAGGCATATCAACGGGCTATGGAGATGCCCATCAATAGATATCAATGTGAGTGAGTAGGGATTGCCATGCAACGGATGCACTAGAGCTATAAGTTTATGAAAGCTCAAAAGAAAACTAAGTGGGTGTGCATCCAACTCGCATGCTCACGAAGACCTAGGGCAATTTGAGGAAGCCCGTCATTGGAATATACAAGCCAAGTTCTATAATGAAAAATTCCCACTAGTATATGAAAGTGACAACATAGGAGACTCTCTATCATGAAGATCATGGTGCTACTTTGAAGCACAAGTGTGGAAAAAGGATAGTAACATTGCCGCTTCTCTCTTTTATCTCATTTTTTTCTTTTTTTGTGTGGGCTTATTTGGCCTCTTTTGTTTGTAAAGTTCGGAGACTAATCCCGACTTCTGGGGAAATCATAGCTTCCATCATCCTTTCCTCACATGGGACAATCCTCTAATAATGATGATCATCACACTTTTATTTACTTATACAACTCAAAAATTACAACTCGATACTTAGAACAAAATATGACTCTATATGAATACCTCCGGCGGTGTACTGGAATGTGCAATGATTCAAGAGTGACATGTATGAAAAATGATGAATGGTGGCTTTGCCACAAATACGATGTCAACTACATGATCATGCAAAGCAATATCACAATGATGAAGCGTGTCATAATAAATGGAACAGTGGAAAGTTGCATGGCAATATATCTCGGAATGGCTATGAAAATGCCATAATAGGTAGGTATGGTGGCTGTTTTGAGGAAGGTGTATGGTATCGGCGAAAGTTGTGCGGTACTAGAGAGGCAAGCAATGGTGGAAGAGTGAGAGTGCGTATAATCCATGGACTCAACATAGTCATAAAGAACTCACATACTTATTGCAAAAATCTATTAGTTATTGAAACAAAGTACTACGCGCATGCTCCTGCGGGGATAGATTGGTAGGAAAATACCATCGCTCGTCCCCGACCGCCACTCATAAGGAAGACAATCAATAAATAAATCATGCTCCGACTTCATCACATAACGGTTCACCATACGTGCATGCTACGGGAATCACAAACTTTAACACAAGTATTTCTACAATCCACAATTACTCACTAGCATGACTCTAATATTATCATCCTCATATCTCAAAACAATCATAAGGAATCAAACTTCACATAGTATTCAATGCACTTTATATGAAAGTTTTTATTATATGCCTCTTGGATGTCTATCATATTAGGACTAAATTCATAACCAAAGCAAATTACCAAGCTGTTTAAAAAGACTCTCAAAATAATATAAGTGAAGCATGAGAGTTCAACAATTTCTATAAAATAGGACCACCACCGTGCTCTAAAAAGATATAAGTGAAGCACTAGAGCAAAATTGCCTTGCTCAAAAGATATAAGTGAATCACATAGAGTATTCTAATAAATCACGATTCATGCATGTCCCACTCAAAAGGTGTGTACAGCAAGGATGATTGTGGCAAAATAAAAAGCAAAGACTCGTACCATACAAGACGCTCCAAGCAAAACACATATCATGTGGTGAATAAAAATATACCCTCAAGTAAAGTTACCGATAGACGAAGACGAAAGAGGGGATGCCTTCCGGGGCATCCCCAAGCTTAGGCTCTTGGTTGTCCTTGAATATTACCTTGGGGTGCCTTGGGCATCCCCAAGATTAGGATCTTGCCACTCCTTATTCCATAGTCTATCATATCCTTACCCAAAACTTGAAAACTTCACAACACAAAACTCAACAGAAAATCTCATGAGATCCGTTAGTATAAGAAAATAAATCACCACTTATGGTACTGTTCTGAACTCATTACTTATTTAAATTAGTGTAATATCTACTTTATTCCAACTTCTCCATGGTACATACCCCCCGATACTACCCATAGATTCATCAAAATAAGCAAACAACACAAAGAAAACAGAACCTGTCAAAAACAGAACAGCCTGTAGTAATCTGTAACCCTCGAATATTATGTAACTCCAAAAATTATGAAAAATTAGGACAACAGAGGCAATTTGTATCTTAATCTTCTGCAAAAAGAATCAGTATTTTATCACGCTTCTGTGATTTTTAATAATTCTGAGACTGGGCGTAAAAGTTTATGTTTTTCAGCAAGATCAAATCAACTATCACCGTAAGCTACCCCAAAGGTCTTACTTGGCACAAACACTAATTAAAACACCGAAACACAATTAATATAGAGGTAATAATGTGAATTTTATCCATGAACAGTAGCAAAACAAAAAACAAAAAAATAGAATTGGGTTGCCTCCCAACAAGCGCTATTGTTTAACGCCCCTAGCTAGGCATAAAAACATAGATCTAAGTGTTGTCATCTTTGGTATGCAATCCATAAGTAGCTCTCATAATAGATTCATATGGCAACTTAATTTTCTTTCTAGGAAAGTGTTCCATGCCTTTCCTTAACGGAAATTGAAATCTAATGTTTCCTTCTTTCATATCAATAATTGCACCAATCGTTCTAAGGAAAGGTCTACCAAGAATAATAGGACATGTAGGATTGCAATCTAAATCAAGAACAATGAAATCTATGGGCACATAATTCCTATTTGCAACAATAAGAACATCATTAATCCTTCCCATAGGTTTCTTAATAGTGGAATCCGCAAGATGCAAATTTAAAGAAGAATCATCAAATTCACGGAAACCTAACACATCACATAAAGTTTTTGGAATCGTGGAAACACTAGCACCCGAATCACACAAAGCATGGCACTCATAAGATTTAATCTTAATATTGATAGTATGTTCCCACTCATCATAAAGTTTTCTAGGGATAGAAACTTCTAATTCAAGCTTTTCTTCAAAAGATTGCATCCTAGCATCAACGATATGTTTAGTAAAAGCTTTATTTTGCTTATAAGAATGAGGAGAATTCAACATGGATTGCAACAAGGAAATACAATCTATTAAAGAGAAATTATCATAATTAAATTCCTTGAAATCCAAAAGAGTGGGTTCATTGCTACTCAAAGTTTTGACCTCACCAATCCCACTTTTATCAATTTTTGCATCAAGATCTATAAACCACAAATTATTGGGACACCTTTTAACTAAAGTTGACTCATCTCCAGTCGCATCTCTATCAAGATTTATTTTAGAAAACAAAGATTCAATAGGAGTCACATCAATCACTTTAAGATCTTCATCATTATTTAAAGACTCCGGTTTAGCGGCCATCTTGTTTACTAAAGTAGCTTGTTTAGAAATTTGTCCAAAATTTTCAAGATGAGCAAACTGAGATTTCAAACCATAAAATTCCTTAGACATATCATCGAGCTCCTTATTCATATACTCCATAAAACTTTTCTGCTTCTTAAGCTCGTTTATAAAGAAACTATTATGCTCAAATTGTAAAGACATGAAGCTCCTCACATTATTATCAATCTCTTCCATCCTCCTATAGTAAGGACAAACATTATTTGGTTGAGCCATAAAGGCAGGCAAACACACCAACACACGGGCAAACAAAAAGCAAACGAAAAGACGAATGAGAGAAGGGCAAAGAAAAGGGTGAATCTTTTTGAAAATCATTTTAGAAGTGGGGGAGAGGAAAACGAGAGGCAAATGGAGAATAATGTAATGCAAGAGATGAGAGTTTTATGATGGGTACTTGGTAGGTCTTGACTTGGCGTAGATCTCCCCGGCAACGGCGCCAGAAATTCTTCCTGCTACTTCTTGAGTCTGCGTTGGTTTTTCCCTTGAAGAGGAAAGGTGATGCAGCAAAGTAGAGATAAGTATTTCCCTCAGTTAAGAACCAAGGTAGCAATCCAGTAGGAGAAGAACACACAAATCACCAATACCTGCAAAAATAATCAAACACTTGCACCCAACGCGATAAAGGAGTTGTCAATCCCTTCACGGTCACTTGCAAAGGTGAGATCTGATAGAGATAGATAAATAAAACTAAACACGAGATAAAATATTTTTGGGTTTTTTTGGTTTATAGATCTGAAAGTAAAGATTGCAAAATAGTAGATCGGAAACTAATATGATGGAAAATAGACCCGGGGGCCATAGGTTTCACTAGAGGCTTCTCTCTTGAAGGAAAATAATATGATGGGTGAACAAATTACTGCCGAGAAATTGATAGAAAAGCGCGAAGTTATGACGATATCCGAGCCAGTGATTATGTAATATAGGCATCACGTCCGTATCAAGTAGACTGACTCCTACATGCATCTACTACTATTACTCCACACATCGACCGACTCCTACCTACATCTAGAGTATTAAGTTCATGTAGAACAAAATAACGCTTTAAGTAAGATGACATGATGTAGAGGAATAAACTCAAGCAATATGATGCAAACCCCATCTGTTTATCCTCGATGGCAACAATACAATACGTGCCTCGCTACCCCTACTTTGTCACTGGGTGAGGACACCGCAAGATTGAATCCAAAGCTAAGCACCTCTCCCATTGCAAGAAAAACCAATCTAGTTGGCCAAACCAAATCAATTATTCGAAGTGAAATACAAAGATACCAAATCGTGCATATAAGAATTCAGAGAAGATTCAAATAATATTCATAGATAAACTGATCATAAATCCAAAATTCATGGGATCTCGACAAACACACCACAAAAGAAGACTACATCGGATAGATCTCCAAGAACATCGAGGAAAACATGGTATTGAGAATCAAAGAGAGAGAAGAAGTCATCTGGCTACTAGCTATGGACCCGTAGGTGTGTGGTAAACTACCCACGCTTCATCGGAAGGGCAATAGGGTTGATGTAGATGCCCTCCGTGATCGAATCCCCCTCCAGCAGGATGCCGGAAAAGGCCCCAAGATGGGATCTCACGGGAACAGAAGGTTGCGGCGGTGGAAAAGTGTTTTCGTGGATGCTTCTGGTGGTTTGGGAATATATGTGAATATATAGGAGGTAGAACTAGGCCAGGAGGGTCACGAGGGGCCCACAAGGTAGGGGGCGCGCCCTACCCCCCCGGCGCGCCCTCCACCCTTGTGGCCGCCTCGTGGCTCTTCTGACTTGAACTCCAAGTCTCCTAGGTGTCTTTTGGTCCAAGAAAAATCATCGTGAAGTTTTATTTCGTTTGAGCTCTGTTTGGTATTCCTTTTCTGCGAAGCTCAAAAACAAGGAAAAACAGAAACTGGCACTGGGCTCTAGATTAATAGGTTAGTCCCAAAAATAATATAAAATAGCATATTAATGCATATAAAACATCCAAAACAGTTAATATAATGGCATGGAATAATCAAATATTATAGATACGTTGGAGATGTATCACTCACCCATCCACACAATGCCACGCACAGCCACACACATGAAATGCCACGAATGCCCTCGGCGGGGCAGCGAAATTTCAGGCGGGGCCACTCGTCTTTGACTGCGGAAGGACGGCACCGGTCACCCCTACAGCCAAGGTTGCTAACATGCACGACCAACAAATGCCAGGCCCCACAGTTCAGCCAAATAAGACCAAAATCTCGAACTATATTTGTTTTTTACTAGTCATTGCTTCGAACCCGATTTTTTTCTGGAGGCCAAATCAGACGGCTAGAATTGCATCAAGCTCGAGATCCGATGGCCCAAAATTGCTGAACTCTGAGAGAGCCCAATTTCAGATGGGAATCTAAATATGGGATAGCTTTGTATGTTGCATACCCATTATCTTTTACATTTGCAGTGAGCATTTTGAGGGGCTAACCTATTAATGCACTATCCAGTGCATGTTTCTCTTTTCTTCTAGGTTTGGAATTTCAAGAACTATATGAAAAGTCCTTGGAAAATTCCGAGAAAAATAGTGAAGGAAATATGCCCTAGAGGCAATAATAAAGTTATTATTTATTTCCTTATATCATGATAAATGTTTATTATTCATGCTAGAATTTTATTAACCAGAAACATAATACTTGTGTGAATACATAGACAAACAGAGTGTCACTAGTATGCCTCTACTTGACTAGCTCGTTGATCAAAGATGGTTATGTTTCCTAGCCATAGACATGAGTTGTCATTTGATTAACGGGATCACATCATTAGGAGAATGATGTGATTGACTTGACCCATTCCGTTAGCTTAGCACTCGATCGTTTAGTATGTTGCTATTGCTTTCTTCATGACTTATACATGTTCCTATGACTATGAGATTATGCAACTCCCGTTTACCGGAGGAACACTTTGTGTGCTACCAAACGTCACAACGTAACTGGGTGATTATAAAGGTGCTCTACAGGTGTTTCCGAAGGTACTTGTTGGGTTGGCGTATTTCGAGATTAGGATTTGTCACTCAGATTGTCGGAGAGGTATCTCTGGGCCCACTCGGTAATGCACATCACTATAAGCCTTGCAAGCATTGCAACTAATGAGTTAGTTGCGGGATGATGTATTACAGAACGAGTAAAGAGACTTGCCGGTAACGAGATTGAACTAGGTATTGAGATACCGACGATCGAATCTCGGGCAAGTTACATACCGACGACAAAGGGAACAACGTATGTTGTTATGCGGTCTGACCGATAAAGATCTTCGTATAATATGTAGGAGCCAATATGGGCATCCAGGTCCCGCTATTGGTTATTGACCAGACAGGTGTCTCGGTCATGTCTACATAGTTCTCGAACCCGTAGGGTCCGCACGCTTAACGTTCATTGACGATATAGTACTATGAGTTATGTATGTTGGTGACCGAATGTTGTTCGGAGTTTTGGATGAGATCACGGATATGACGAGGAACTCCGGAATGGTCCAGAAGTAAAGATTGATATGTGGATAGTAGTGTTTGATCTCCGGAAAGGTTCCGGAATCCATCGGAAGGGGTTCCGGATGTTTCCCGAAATGTTTGGGCACAAGAACACTTTATCTAGACCAAAGGGGAAAGCCCATGAGGTTTTTGGAAAGCGCAAAAGGAAGTTTTGCGGAGTCCAGGGGCCAGACGCCAGGGTCCCTGGCGTCTGGCCCTGGAGTCCGATAAGGACTCTTGCCTTTCGGGTGAAACCGACTTTGTGGAGGCTTTTACTCCAAGTTTCGACCCCAAGGCTCAACATATAAATAGAGGGGTAGGGCTAGCACACAAGACACATCAAGAAACACCAAGCCGTGTGTCGGCAACCCCGTCCCCTCTAGTTTATTCTCCGTCATAGTTTTCGTAGTGCTTAGGCGAAGCCCTGCGGAGATTGTTCTTCACCGACACCGTCACCACGCCGTCGTGCTGCCGGAACTCATCTACTACTTCGCCCCTCTTGCTGGATCGAGAAGGCGAGGACGTCATCGAGCTGAACGTGTGCAGAACTCGGAGGTGCCGTGCGTTTGGTACTTGGATCGGTCGGATCATGAAGACGTACGACTACATCTACCGCGTTGATGAAACGCTTCCGCTTACGGTCTACGAGGGTACTTAGACAACACTCTCCCCTCTCGTTGCTATGCATCACCATGATCTTGCGTGTGCGTAGGATTTTTTTTTGAAATTACTACGTTCCCCAACAGTGGCATCCGAGCCAGGTTTTATGCGTAGATGTCATATGCACGAGTAGAACACAAGTGAGTTGTGGGCAATATAAGTCATACTGCTTACCAGCATGTCATACTTTGGTTCGGCCGTATTGTTGGATGAAGCGGCCTGGACCGACATTACGCGTACCCTTACGCGAGACTGGTTCTACCGACGTGATTTGCATAGAGGTGGCTGGCGGGTGTCAGTTTCTCCAACTTTAGTTGAACTGAGTGTGGCTACGCCCGGTCCTTGCGAAGGTTAAAACAGCACCAACTTGACAAACTATCGTTGTGGTTTTGATGCGTAGGTAAGAACGGTTCTTGCTAAGCCCAGTAGCAGCCACGTAAAACTTGCAACAACAAAGTAGAGGACGTCTAACTTGTTTTTGCAGGGCATGTTGTGATGTGATATGGTCAAGACATGATGCTAAATTTTATTGTATGAGATGATCATGTTTTGTAACCGAGTTATCGGCAACTGGCAGGAGCCATATGGTTGTCGCTTTATTGTATGCAATGCAATCGCCCTGTAATGCTTTACTTTATCACTAAGCGGTAGCGATAGTCGTAGAAGCATAAGATTGGCGAGACGACAACGATGCTACGATGGAGATCAAGGTGTCGCGCCGGTGACGATGGTGATCATGACGGTGCTTCGGAGATGGAGATCACAAGCACAAGATGATGATGGCCATATCATATCACTTATATTGATTGCATGTGATGTTTATCTTTTATGCATCTTATCTTGCTTTGATTGACGGTAGCATTATAAGATGATCCCTCACTAAATTATCAAAGTATAAGTGTTCTCCCTGAGTATGCACCGTTGCGAAAGTTCTTCGTGCTGAGACACCACGTGATGATCGGGTGTGATAGGCTCTACGTTCAAATACAACGGGTGCAAAACAGTTGCACACGCGGAATACTCAGGTTAAGCTTGACGAGCCTAGCATATAACAGATATGGCCTCGGAACACGGAGACCGAAAGGTCGAGCGTGAATCATATAGTGGATATGATCAACATAGTGATGTTCACCGTTGAAACTACTCCATCTCACGTGATGATCGGACATGGTTTAGTTGATATGGATCACGTGATCACTTAGAGGATTAGAGGGATGTCTATCTAAGTGGGAGTTCTTAAGTAATATGATTAATTGAACTTAAATTTATCATGAACTTAGTACCTGATAGTATCTTGCTTGTCTATGTTGATTGTAGATAGATGGCCCGTGCTGTTGTTCCGTTGAATTTTAATGCGTTCCTTGAGAAAGCAAAGTTGAAAGATGATGGTAGCAATTACACGGACTGGGTCCGTAACTTGAGGATTATCCTCATTGCTGCACAGAAGAATTACGTCCTGGAAGCACCGCTGGGTGCCAGACCTGCTGCAGGAGCAACACCAGATGTTATGAACGTCTGGCAGAGCAAAGCTGATGACTACTCGATAGTTCAGTGTGCCATGCTTTACGGCTTAGAACCGGGACTTCAACGACGTTTTGAACGTCATGGAGCATATGAGATGTTACAGGAGTTGAACTTAATATTTCAAGCAAATGCCCGGATTGAGAGATATGAAGTCTCCAATAAGTTCTACAGCTGCAAGATGGAGGAGAATAGTTCTGTCAGTGAGCATATACTCAAGATGTCTGGGTACTGCAATCACTTGATTCAACTGGGAGTTAATCTTCCGGATGATAGCGTCATTGACAGAATTCTCCAATCACTGCCACCAAGCTACAAGAGCTTCGTGATGAACTATAACATGCAAGGGATGGATAAGACGATTCCCGAGCTCTTCGCAATGCTAAAGGCTGCGGAGGTAGAAATCAAAAAGGAGCATCAAGTGTTGATGGTCAATAAGACCACCAGTTTCAAGAAAAAGGGCAAAGGGAAGAAGAAGGGGAACTTCAAGAAGAACAGCAAGCAAGTTGTTGTTCAGGAGAAGAAACCCAAGTCTGGACCTAAGCCTGAGACTGAGTGCTTCTACTGCAAGCAGACTGGTCACTGGAAGCGGAACTGCCCCAAGTATTTGGCGGATAAGAAGGATGGCAAGGTGAACAAAGGTATATGTGATATACATGTTATTGATGTGTACCTTACTAATGCTCGCAGTAGCACCTGGGTATTTGATACTGGTTCTGTTGCTAATATTTGCAACTCGAAGCAGGGGCTACGGATTAAGCGAAGATTGGCTAAGGACGAGGTGACGATGCGCGTGGGAAATGGTTCCAAAGTCGATGTGATCGCGGTCGGCACGCTACCTCTACATCTACCTTCGGGATTAGTTTTAGACCTAAATAATTGTTATTTGGTGCCAGCGTTAAGCATGAACATTATATCTGGATCTTGTTTGATGCGAGACGGTTATTCATTTAAATCAGAGAATAATGGTTGTTCTATTTATATGAGTAATATCTTTTATGGTCATGCACCCTTGAAGAGTGGTCTATTTTTGTTGAATCTCGATAGTGGTGATACACATATTCATAGTATTGAAGCCAAAAGATGCAGAGTTGATAATGATAGTGCAACTTATTTGTGGCATTGCCGTTTAGGTCATATCGGTGTAAAGCGCATGAAGAAACTCCATACTGATGGACTTTTGGAACCACTTGATTATGAATCACTTGGTACTTGCGAACCGTGCCTCATGGGCAAGATGACTAAAACGCCGTTCTCCGGAACTATGGAGAGAGCAACAGATTTGTTGGAAATCATACATACAGATGTATGTGGTCCGATGAATGTTGAGGCTCGTGGCGGATATCGTTATTTTCTCACCTTCACAGATGATTTAAGCAGATATGGGTATATCTACTTAATGAAACATAAGTCTGAAACATTTGAAAAGTTCAAAGAATTTCAGAGTGAAGTTGAAAATCATCGTAACAAGAAAATAAAGTTTCTACGATCTGATCGTGGAGGAGAATATTTGAGTTATGAGTTTGGTCTTCATTTGAAACAATGCGGAATAGTTTCGCAACTCACGCCACCCGGAACACCACAGCGTAATGGTGTGTCCGAACGTCGTAATCGTACTCTACTAGATATGGTGCGATCTATGATGTCTCTTACTGATTTACCGCTATCGTTTTGGGGTTATGCTTTAGAGACGGCCGCATTCACGTTAAATAGGGCACCATCAAAATCCGTTCAGACGACGCCTTATGAACTGTGGTTTGGCAAGAAACCAAAGTTGTCGTTTCTTAAAGTTTGGGGCTGTGATGCTTATGTGAAAAAGCTTCAACCTGATAAGCTCGAACCCAAATCGGAGAAATGTGTCTTCATAGGATACCCAAAGGAGACTGTTGGGTACACCTTCTATCACAGATCCGAAGGCAAGACTTTTGTTGCTAGATTCGGAATTTTTCTGGAGAAGGAGTTTCTCTCGAAAGAAGTGAGTGGGAGGAAAGTGGAACTTGATGAGGTAACTGTACCTGCTCCCTTATTGGAAAGTAGTTCATCGCAGAAACCAGTTTCTGCGACGCCTATACCAATTAGTGAGGAAGTTAATGATGATGATCATGGAACTTCAGATCAAGTTATTACTGAACCTCGTAGGTCAACCAGAGTAAGATCCGCACCAGAGTGGTACGGTAATCCTGTTCTGGAGGTTATGTTACTAGACCATGACGAACCTACGAACTATGAAGAAGCGATGGTGAGCCCAGATTCCGCAAAATGGCTTGAAGCCATGAAATCTGAGATGGGATCCATGTATGAGAACAAAGTGTGGACTTTGGTTGACTTGCCCGATGATCGGCAAGCAATTGAGAATAAATGGATCTTCAAGAAGAAGACTGACGCTGACGGTAATGTTACTGTCTATAAGCTCGACTTGTTGCAAAAGGTTTTCGACAAGTTCAAGGGATTGACTACGATGAGACCTTCTCACCCGTAGCGATGCTTAAGTCTGTCCGAATCATGTTAGCAATTGCCGCATTTTATGATTATGAAATTTGGCAAATGGATGTCAAAACTGCATTCCTGAATGGATTTCTGGAAGAAGAGTTGTATATGATGCAACCGGAAGGTTTTGTCGATCCAAAGGGAGCTAACAAAGTGTGCAAGCTCCAGCGATCCATTTATGGACTGGTGCAAGCCTCTCGGAGTTGGAATAAACGCTTTGATAGTGTGATCAAAGCATTTGGTTTTGTACAGACTTTTGGAGAAGCCTGTATTTACAAGAAAGTGAGTGGGAGCTCTGTAGCATTTCTGATATTATATGTGGATGACATATTGCTGATTGGAAATGATATAGAATTTCTGATAGCATAAAGGGATACTTGAATAAGAGTTTTCAATGAAAGACCTCGGTGAAGCTGCGTATATATTGGGCATCAAGATCTATAGAGATAGATCAAGACGCTTAATTGGACTTTCACAAAGCACATACCTTGACAAAGTTTTGAAGAAGTTCAAAATGGATCAAGCAAAGAAAGGGTTCTTGCCTGTGTTACAAGGTGTGAAGTTGAGTAAGACTCAATGCCCGACCACTGCAGAAGATAGAGAGAAGATGAAAGATGTTCCCTATGCTTCAGCCATAGGCTCTATCATGTATGCAATGCTGTGTACCAGACCTGATGTGTGCCTTGCTATAAGTCTAGCAGGGAGGTACCAAAGTAATCCAGGAGTGGATCACTGGACAGCGGTCAAGAACATCCTGAAATACCTGAAAAGGACTAAGGATATGTTTCTCATTTATGGAGGTGACAAAGAGCTCATCGTAAATGGTTACGTTGATGCAAGCTTTGACACTGATCCGGACGATTCTAAATCGCAAACCGATACGTGTTTACATTGAACGGTGGAGCTGTCAGTTGGTGCAGTTCTAAACAAAGCGTCGTGGCGGGATCTACGTGTGAAGCGGAGTACATAGCTGCTTCGGAAGCAGCAAATGAAGGAGTCTGGATGAAGGAGTTCATATCCGATCTAGGTGTCATACCTAGTGCATCGGGTCCAATGAAAATCTTTTGTGACAATACTGGTGCAATTGCCTTGGCGAAGGAATCCAGATTTCACAAGAGAACCAAGCACATCAAGAGACGCTTCAACTCCATCCGGGATCTAGTCCAGGTGGGAGACATAGAAATTTGCAAGATACATACGGATCTGAATGTTGCAGACCCGTTGACTAAGCCTCTTCCACGAGCAAAACATGATCAGCACCAAGGCTCCATGGGTGTTAGAATCATTACTGTGTAATCTAGATTATTGACTCTAGTGCAAGTGGGAGACTGAAGGAAATATGCCCTAGAGGCAATAATAAAGTTATTATTTATTTCCTTATATCATGATAAATGTTTATTATTCATGCTAGAATTGTATTAACCGGAAACATAATACTTGTGTGAATACATAGACAAACAGAGTATTCACTAATATGCCTCTACTTGACTAGCTCGTTGATCAAAGATGGTTATGTTTCCTAGCCATAGACATGAGTTGTCATTTGATTAACGGGATCACATCATTAGGAGAATGATGTGATTGACTTGACCCATTCCGTTAGCTTAGCACTCGATCGTTTAGTATGTTGCTATTGCTTTCTTCATGACTTATACATGTTCCTATGACTATGAGATTATGCAACTCCCGTTTACTGGAGGAACACTTTGTGTGCTACCAAACGTCACAACGTAACTGGGTGATTATAAAGGTGCTGTACAGGTGTTTCCGAAGGTACTTGTTGGGTTGGCGTATTTCGAGATTAGGATTTGTCACTCCGATTGTCGGAGAGGTATCTCTGGGCCCACTCGGTAATGCACATCACTATAAGCCTTGCAAGCATTGCAACTAATGAGTTAGTTGCGGGATGATGTATTACAAAATGAGTAAAGAGACTTGCCGGTAACGAGATTGAACTAGGTATTGAGATACCGACAATCTAATCTCGGGCAAGTAACATACCGATGACAAAGGGAACAATGTATGTTGTTATGCGGTCTGACCGATAAAGATCTTCATAGAATATGTAGGAGCCAATATGGGCATCCAGGTCCCGCTATTGGTTATTGACCAGAGAGGTGTCTCGGTCATGTCTACATAGATCTCGAACCTGTAGGGTCCGCACGCTTAACGTTCGTTGACGATATAGTACTATGAGTTATGTATGTTGGTGACCGAATGTTGTTCGGAGTTTTGGATGAGATCACGGATATGACGAGGAACTCCGGAATGGTCCGAAAGTAAAGATTGATATGTGGATAGTGGTGTTTGATCTCTGGAAAGGTTCCGGAATCCATCGGAAGGGGTTCCGGATGTTTCCCGAAATGTTTGGGCACAAGAACACTTTATCTGGGCCAAAGGGGAAAGCCCACGAGGTTTTCGGAAAGCGCAAAAGGAAGTTTTGCGGAGTCCAGGGGCCAGACGCCAGGGTCCCTGGCGTCTGGCCCTGGAGTCCGAGAAGGACTCTTGCCTTTCGGGTGAAACCGACTTTGTGGAGGCTTTTACTCCAAGTTTCGACCCCAAGGCTCAACATATAAAGAGGGGTAGGGCTAGCACCCAAGACACATCAAGAAACACCAAGCCGTGTGCCGGCAACCCCGTCCCCTCTAGTTTATCCTCCGTCATAGTTTTCGTAGTGCTTAGGCGAAGCCCTGCGGAGATTGTTCTTCACCAACACCGTCACCACGCCGTCGTGCTGCCGGAACTCATCTACTACTTCGCACCTCTTGCTGGATCAAGAAGGCGAGGACGTCATCGAGCTGAACGTGTGCAGAACTCGGAGGTGCCGTGCGTTCGGTACTTGGATCGGTCGGATCATGAAGACGTACGACTACATCAACCGCGTTGATAAAACGCTTCCGCTTACGGTCTACGAGGGTACGTAGACAACACTCTCCCCTCTCGTTCCTATGCATCACCATGATCATGCGTGTGCGTAGGAATTTTTTTGAAATTACTACGTTCCCCAACAGTGGCATCCGAGCCAGGTTTTATGCGTAGATGTCATATGCACGAGTAGAACACAAGTGAGTTGTGGGCGATATAAGTCATACTGCTTACCAGCATGTCATACTTTGGTTGGGCGGTATTGTTGGATGAAGCGGCATGGACCAACATTACGCGTACGCTTACGCGAGACAGGTTCTACCAACGTGCTTTGCACAGAGGTGGCTGGCGGGTGTCAGTTTCTCCAACTTTAGTTGAACTAAGTGTGGCTACGCCCGGTCCTTGCGAAGGTTAAAACAGCACCAACTTGACAAACTATCGTTGTGGTTTTGATGCGTAGGTAAGGACGGTTCTTGCTAAGCCCAGTAGCAGCCACGTAAAACTTGCAACAACAAAGTAGAGGACGTCTAACTTATTTTTGCAGGGCATGTTGTGATGTGATATGGTCAAGACATGATGCTAAATTTTATTGTATGAGATGATCATGTTTTGTAACCGAGTTATCGGCTACTGGCAGGAGCCATATGGTTATCGCTTTATTGTATGCAATGCAATCACCCTGTAATGCAATACTTTATCACTAAGCGGTAGCGATAGTCGTAGAAGCATAAGATTGGCGAGACGACAACGATGTTATGATGGAGATCAAGGTGTCACGCCGGTGGCGATGGTGATCATGACGGTGCTTCGGAGATGGAGATCACAAGCACAAGATGATGATGGCCATATCATATCACTTATATTGATTGCATGTGATGTTTATCTTTTATGCATCTGATCTTGCTTTGATTGACGGTAGCATTATAAGATGATCCCTCACTAAATTATCAAAGTATAAGTGTTCTCCCTAAGTATGCACCGTTGCGAAAGTTCTTCGTGCTGAGACACCATGTGATGATCGGGTGTGACGCCCCCGATTTGACTGTACACTAATCATGCACGCAAATGTGTACGATCAAGATCAGGGACTCACGGGAAGATATCACAACACAACTCTAAAACATAAATAAGTCATACAAGCATTATATTACAAGCCAGGGGCCTCGAGGGCTCGAATACAAGTGCTCGATCACAGACAAGTCAGCGGAAGCAACAATATCTGAGTACAGACATAAGTTAAACAAGTTTGCCTTAAGAAGGCTAGCACAAACTGGGATACGGATCGAACGAGGCGCAGGCCTCCTGCCTGGGATCCTCCTAGATACTCCTGGTCGTCGTCAGCGGGCTGCACGTAGTAGTAGGCACCTCCAGTGTCGTAGGTGTCGTCGTCGACGGTGGCGTCTGGCTCCTGGACTCCAACATCTGGTTGCGACAACCAGATAGAAAGGAAAGGGGGAAAAGAGGGAGAGGAGCAACCGTGAGTACTCATCCAAAGTACTCGCAAGCAAGGAGCTACACTACATATGCATGGGTATATGTGTAAAGGGACATATCAGTGGACTGAACTGCAGAATGCCAGAATAAAAGGGGGATAGCTAGTCCTGTCGAAGACTACGCTTCTGGTCATCTCCATCTTGCAGCATGAAGAAGAGAGTAGATTGAAGTCCTCCAAGTAGCATTGCATAGCATAATCCTACCCGGCGATCCCCTCCTCGTCGCCCTGTTAGAGAGCGATCACCGGGTTGTATCTGGCACTTGGAAGGGTGTATTTTATTCAATATCCAGTTCTAGTTGTCATAAGGTCAAGGTACAACTCCGGGTCGTCCTTTTACCGAGGGACACGGCTATTCGAATAGATAAACTTCCCTGCAAGGGTGCACCACATAACCCAACACGCTCGATCCCATTTGGCCGGACACACTTTTCTGGGTCATGCCCGGCCTCGTAAGATCAACGCGTCGCAGCCCCACCTAGGCTCAACCGAGAGGTCAACACGCCGGTCTAACCCTATGCGCGTAGGGGTCTGGGCCCATCGCCCTATGCACACCTGCACGTTGCGAGGGCGGCCGTAAGCAGACCTAGCCTAGTGGCGTTCCAGTCCAATCCGGCGCGCGCCGCTCCGTCGCTGACGTCAAAAGAGCTTCGGCTGATACCACGACGCCGGGATACCCATAACTACTCCCGCGTAGATGGCTAGTGCGTATAGACCAAATGGCCAGACTCAGATCAAATACCAAGAACTCGTTAAGCGTGTTCTGTCGAAGTAACCGCGGACGCCGTCCAGGGCCAGGCCCACCTCTCACCTAGGCGGTCTCAACCTGCCCTGTCGTTCCGCCACCAAGATCCACTTGCGGGTACTCCTACGAGCCGACCCGACTTTAGTCATCACATGTGTCATGTATATAGTATATAAGTATATACCCGTGATCACGGCCCAGGTCATCACGTCCCGATAGTATAGCAGAGCAGACGGACAAGAATGTAGGGCCACTGATGGAAAACTGGCATCCTATACTAAGCATGTACGATTGCAGGTAAAGGTAACAACAGTAGTAGCAAGGATAGGCTATGCATCAGAATAGGATATCGGAAAGCAGTAACATGCTACACTACTCTAATGCAAGCAGTATAGAGAAGAATGGGCGATATCTGGTGATCAAGGGGGGGCTTGCCTGGTTGCTCTGGCAAGTAGGAGGGGTCGTCAACTCCGTAGTCGAACTGGGCAGCAGCAGTGTCGGTCTCGTAGTCTACCGGAGAGAAGAGGGGGAAGAAACAGTAAATACAATGCAAACATAAGCATGACGATGCGTGAGATGACAATGAGCAGTGCGAGGTGTGTCCTAACGCGACAGTAGGTGGTACCGGCGAAGGGGGGGAACATCCGGGAAAGTATTCCCGATGTTTTGCGTTTTCGGACACATGGACCGGAGGGGGAAGGTTGCGAGTTTGATAGGTTAGGGAGGTGTGGTGGACGAACGGACTGCGTATCCGGATTCGTCTCGTCGTTCTGAGCAACTTTCATGTTGAAAATATTTTAATCCGAGTTACGGATTATAAGATATGATTTTCTAAAGATTTTATTAATTTCTGGAATTTAATTAATTATTTAAATTAATTTGGAAATGGATTTATGACATCAGCATGATGTCATGCTGACATCAGCAGTCAACTGGGGTTGACTAAGTCAAACTGACATGTGGGTCCAGTGGGACCCAGCTGTCATTCTCTATTTAGGTTAATTAGGGTTTAGCTAAATAATTACTGTTTAATTAAATTAATTATCTAATTAGATTAATTTAAACATGATTAATTAACTTAATTAATTAATTAAATTTATTTTTATTATTTGTTTTATTATTAATTTTATTTTTATTTATTTATTTAGTTAATTATTTATTAATTTTTATTAACTAGTTTTTGTTTTTATTATTATTATTATTTTTATTTTTATTATTATTTCAATTATTATTTTTATCATTTCATTTTTTTAACACGTTCTCTGGGCTGGGCCCCGTTTGTCATAGGCCCACGGGGTTCGGGCCCAGGGGGCCGAGGCCCACCTGGCAGTGGCCCAGGGGGGCGAGGCCCACCTGGCAATGGCCCAGAGGCCGTAGCGGGCACAGGGCGATGCGGGTGCGGGTGCGGGTTACGGGGGCGCCCCTTTCGGGCGCACGCCCAGGGGCACGCGGGCGTGGGCCCTGGCGGCCACGGCGGGGCACGGCGCCGGCCATGGCCGGAGCGGGGCGAGGCCGCGGTGGTGCGGGGCCAGCCGCCGGAGGTGGTGCAGAGGGGCGAGGCCACCGTGGGCGTGACCAACGAGGCGGCTGGGCGACGGCGGCCGAGTGCGGCAGGCAGAGGCGGACGCTGGCGCGGTCGGCGAGTGGGAAGGCGCCGGCGGTAGTCGCCCGTCTGCACGAGCGGTGGTGGCGCGGGCGAAGCAGAGCCGCGGCGGGGCAGTGGCGATGGGAGGCGGTGACGGGCAGGGGCCCGACGACGGGGTCGGTGCACGGACAATGCGAGCATAGGGCGGGCGCGGGCGGTGCACGACGGGGGGGTGGGGCTGCGGGAGCGCGAGCTCGCGCGCAGCCACGGGCGCGAGGCAACGGCGCGGGCCGCGCGGCGGGGCGAGGGAAGGAGAGGAGGGGCGTGGAGGCCGTGGCCTCACCGGGGGTGTAGGGACGGGGCAGCGGGGGTTGAGGGGGTTGACGAGGACGACGGCGACGCGATGGCGAGGTGCAGGCCGGCGAGGGAGTGCTCCTGGCGGCGGCGGAGAGGTCCAGGGGCGGCGGGGCGAGCGCGATGGCGAGGGCCTCCTCCCGATCTAGATCGGGGGAGAGGGGGATATTTCGGGGGGAGTGGGGGGGAGCTATCGGTGGGGAGTGGGGGTGAGGGGATAAGGTGAGAGGGGTGGGCCGGCCGGCTGGGCCTGGGGGTCGGTCCAGTTGGGCCAGGGTCCAGTATGGGGGGGGCTCCTCTTTTGTTTTTGTTTTTTTTTGTTTGTTTCCTCTGTTGCATTTTCTTTTCTTTTTATTTATTTTCTTTTCTGTTTTACATTATTTTAAAATAGTTAGGCATTTTCTAAAAATATGTTTTCTCCACAATAATTATCAGTGCAATATCTGGCACCCACGGAACATTTTTGTTTAAATTTTTGAAAACTTTTATTATTGACATTAATTTGAATTTAAATTTTGAAACGGTTTCGAATCATCGCGAGGTTAACAACAGTAACCGTGGTGACGTGGCATCATTAACGTGAGATTACTGTAGCATGATTATCCGGGCGTTCCCAAGTGGCCTCATCTTCAGAATGGTGCGACCACTGGACCTTGAGAAACTTGATCGCCTTCTGACGTGTGCGGCGTTCAGCTTGGTCGAGAATGCGGACCGGATGCTCCTTATAGGAGAGGTCTTGCTGCAATTCGAGCACTTCATGATCCACTGCTCGGATTGGGTCCTTGAAGCAACGGCGGAGCTGTGACACATGGAACACATCGTGAACCTGAGAAAGGTTCGGCGGTAGCTCCAGTTGGTATGCCACTTTTCCACGCCTTTCGAGAATAGTGAATGGGCCAATATAGCGAGGAGCTAGCTTGCCCTTGATTCCGAAGCGGTGAGCACCCTTCATAGGTGTGACTCGAAGATAAGCCTTTTCGCCAGGTTGATAGACCATGTCTTTATGATGACGGTCATACTGACTCTTCTGACGTGACTGAGCAGTCTTGAGGTTCTCGCGAATAATGCGGACTTGTTCTTCGGCATGTTGGATAATATCCGGACCGAAGAGTGGACGTTCCCCAGTTTCTGACCAGTTCAGAGGGGTTCGGCACTTTCGTCCATATAACACTTCAAAGGGGGCCATCTTCAAACTAGCTTGATAGCTATTATTATAAGAGAACTCAGCATACGGGAGAGATTCCTCGCATTTCTTGTCGAAGGAAATAACACAAGCTCGAAGCATGTCTTCGAGAACTTGGTTGACACGTTCAACTTGCCCTTGCGACTGAGGATGAAATGCAGTACTGAATGACAGATGAGTTCCCATAGCTTCTTGAAAACTTGCCCAGAATCTTGAAGTGAATAAGCTGCCACGGTCTGAGATGATAACCAATGGAATACCGTGGAGTGAAACAATCCTAGACATATAGAGCGTTGCCAGTTGACTAGCAGTGATCGTTTCCTTGACCGCCAGGAAAATGTGCAACTTTGGAAAGCCGGTCAATGACGACAAGAATAGCATCATTACCTTTCTGTGATTTGGGAAATCCAGTGACGAAGTCCATCTCAACATGGTCCCATTTCCATTCAGGAATAGAGATAGGTTGCAGAGTTCCAGCAGGCCTTTGATGTTCTGCTTTGATACGACGGCAAACGTCACACTCAGCAACATAACGAGCAATGTCTTGCTTCATATTAGACCACCAGAATCTCTGACGGATGTCTTGGTACATCTTTGTACTACCAGGGTGGATACATAGAGGCGTATCATGAGCTTCTTTCATAACTTCCTGTGTCATATCCAGGTTTTTCTCTGCACATGGCACCACTAGGCGGCCCTTGAAGTATAAGGTGCCATCTTCAGCAATAGTGAAGAATGAGGGCTTTCCTTCTGCGAGGTAGCGCTTAATCTTGTGGGCTTCAGAGTCATACTTCTGTAGCCTTTTGATGCTGTCCACGAGATCTGGTTTAGCAACTAGGGTATTGAGGGAACCCTGGGTAACAACGTGGAGGTTCACCTTGCCAAACTCCTTAGGAGGGGGAGCGAGTGCACCCGGAGGAACAATATGGAGGTTCAGCTTCCTGAATTCTTCAACAAGCGAGGGCTGAACTTTGTGAACCTGGAGGTGGTTGCAGTAAGACTTGCGGCTCAAGGCATCAGCCATTACATTAGCCTTGCCTGGCGTATAGGAAATACCCAAGTCAAAGTCTGCAACAAGCTCCATCCATCTCTGCTGACGGAGGTTCAGATCTGGCTGAGTAAACAGATACTTCAGACTTTGGTGGTCAGTGAAGATCTCGCAACGATTACCAAGAAGGTAATGTCGCCACTGCTTCAGCGCATGAATGACAGCAGCAAGTTCGAGGTCGTGAACTGGGTAGTTCTCTTCGTGAGGGCGCAATTGCCGAGAGGCATAAGCAATCACTTTGCGGTCTTGCATTAGGACACAGCCTAATCCTTGACGGGAAGCGTCGCAGTAAATGACGAAGTCCTTCTTAGTATCAGGTGGAGCTAGAACTGGAGCAGAAGTCAACATGTCTTTGAGTGCCTGGAAACTTTCCTGACATTTGTCTGTCCATTGGAACTTGATACCCTTATGCAACAGATTAGTCAGAGGCCTGGCGATCTTGGAAAAGTTCTCGACGAATCGACGGCAATAGCTGGCGAGACCGAGAAAACTTCTGACTTGCTTAACGTTCTTGGGAGGAGTCCAATCAAGAATAGCCTGAACTCGCTCGGGGTTGACGGCAATACCATCCTTAGAGATGACATGCCCAAGATAGGTTACTTCCGGTAGCCAGAATTCACATTTGGAGAACTTGGCATATAGTTGATGCTCTCGTAGCTTTTCCAGCACAAGTCGAAGATGTTCAGCATGTTCTTCTTCGTTCTTGGAAAATACCAGGATATCATCCAGATAAACCACGACGAACTTGTCGAGGTAATCCATGAATATATAGTTCATCAGACGAGAGAAGGTGGCTGGAGCATTGGTTAAACCGAAAGACATGACGGTGTACTCGTATGAACCATAGCGAGTCACGAAGGCGGTCTTTGGGATATCCTCTTCGCGAACACGGATCTGGTGGTAACCCAACCTCAAGTCGAGCTTAGAGAACACTGACGAACCCGCCAGTTGATCATACAGATCATTGATCCGAGGAAGAGGGTATTTATTCTGAATGGTAGCTTGGTTTATAGGACGGTAGTCTTGAACTAACCGGTTTGTCCCATCCTTCTTCTTGACAAAGAGAGAAGGTGCTCCCCAAGGAGAGCAACTTGGGCGAATGAATCCTTTGCGAAGAGATTTGTCGATTTCCTCCTTAAGCTCATGGAGTTCATGCGGCGGCATTTTGTAGGGTCGCTTGGCTATAGGAGTGGTGCCTGGTTTCAAGTCGATGATGAATTCGACAGCTCTAGCAGGGGGAATCCCTGGAAGTTCTTCAGGGAAGACGTCGAGGAATTCACGCACGACGGGAATGTTTTCAATGCCCTCGAGTGGTGCAGCGTTCAATGCATTCAATGCATAGAGTCTTGCCTCGGCATTTTGCACCAGATGGGCTTGGTAAGTAACTATCTCATCTGAAGGGTGTAGCAGATGGACGGTCTTAGTGGTGCAAACGATTGAAGCAGTATGCGCTTTTAGCCAATTCATTCCCAGAATGAGATCAATGCTACAGGACTTCAGTACGATGGGAGAGACAAGAAATTCCAGTCCTTCGATTTCAACGGGGACGTCGTTGCAAATCATGGAGGTTCGACATTGGCCCGCAGGGGTGTGTACTAATAGTGAAGCATTCATGTCTTCGCTTTTAATGCCATGCATGAATGCAAAATCTTCTGACATGAATGAATGTGATGCACCTGTATCAAATAAAACGGATGCTGGTGCTAAATTTACGAGGAGTGTACCCATCACAGTAGCAGGCTGGTCTTGAGCTTCGTTGAGATCAACGTGGTTGGCATGAGCACGACCATAAGACTTAGCATTGTTGTTGCGGGGCTGGTTGTTACCACGGCCAGTTGTTGGAAGGGCCAGTTGATTCTGGTTCTGGTTGCATTCTCTAGCACGGTGCCCTGGTTGACCACACCTGAAGCACAAGCCATTATTGGGAGTGGGAACAGGGGCTTGGGACGGTGGGGCTGGAAGTCTTGACTGCCTAGATGGTGGTGGAGGCAGACGAGGTGCAGCATAGGTCTGCCTTGGGGCAGATGCATTTGGACGGTACATGTTGTTCGGGATCCATATCTTACGCTTCTGTGAGGGTGAGCCCGAAGATGAGCCCGTGTCACGGTTGCGCCTGTGAGAGCTCTGGTATTCCTGCAGACCAGTTTCAACATTGATGGCCTTGTTCACCAAGGTGGCGAAATCAGCAAAGTCATGCACTAGAAGTGCGAGCTTGATGTCAGCTTGAAGGCCATCACGGAACTTCTCCTGTCTGCGTGCATCAGTTGCAATGTCCTCCTCAGCATAGCGAGACAAGTCCAGAAACTCCCGTTGATAAGCTTCAACAGTTTTGTTGCCTTGGGTGAGGTTGCGGAACTCACGCTTCTTCCGGTCCATGACTCCTTGAGGAATGAAGCGGGCACGGAAAGCAGCTTGGAAGTCTGGCCAGGTGATGATTGTTCCAGCTGGCAGAGTACGCCTGTGGCTGTCCCACCATTGAGCTGCGGGTCCCTTCAGAAAGAAGGAAGCAAAGTTGACATAGCTGGCAGGGGCTACATCGGCAGACTCCATCTCATAGGTGATGTCACGGAGCCAGTCATCAGCATCCAGAGGCTGAGTTGAGCTGCGGTACACAGTTGGGTTCAGGCGCATGAAATCCTGCAGAGTTACTGGGGTTGGTTGCTGGTCCATATTGGGGCGAGGAAACTGAGCCATCATATTTTCCATGAATTGGCGGTTCAGTTCAAACTGTTGGATCATACCAGCCATGTACTCAGGTGGTGGTGGGGCATCGCCACCACGACCACGACCACCTGGTCTAACCATCCTGCTAATATATAACAGGGGTAGTTCAGCATTGAGAAATTTGCAAAGACAAGAATCATTCATGATGAAACATGCATAATGAAAGGAGCACGATAGCTACTACATAGTAGTCGGCATAACTTACAAAAGGGGTCATGCATAGAGTTCAGTACATAGACTAAAACATCATAGGCGGCACACAGGCTCGCGGCGAATGCATCTAACACTACAAGCAAGCCTACATCAGTCCCAAGAGGTACTGTGGAGGTAATCGTAGCCCGACAGCTGGTAGTGAGGCAACGGATAGCCCTCCACGTCAGCAGACTGGGGGCCGCGGATACTCAGGTGTAGAGCCCGACGCTCAGGTGGCAGAAGAGGACCAAGTGCGGGAGAGTAGCCTCCCACCTCTGGCCAACCGACACCGTGGGGCATCACGGTCCTGGCTGGGTAGATCGCAGTACGCGGTAGCTGTCCAGATCGGACAAAGGGGTGCAGCAGCGTCAGAGCACGGTAAAGGTGCTGACGGGTGGTGTACATCTCGTGGCGAAGAGCTCGGTTAGCTCGATCCAGCCCATCAGCATGCAGAACCAGGTTCTGATGGTAGAAGGGCTCTCGGGTGACAGTGGAGTAGGCAGCAGTATAGTATCCCTCCGCACCAACATCAGATGCGATAGCAATGTGCCTGAAAGGGGAGGTGTCCAACTCCCGATACTCTCCACGAAGACGTGTCAGAGCAGCATAGGCAGCATCGTGGACAGCCATATCGATGGTCACACCAACACCATGTGCGGTGTGCAGCACAGTAGTGGAGTCATACTCCCGCGAGTAGAGGTGGACGATGGCACGGTACTGCTCCTGGTTAAAGTCCTGGTACTCCTCGTAGACGGTGTACTCAGGGTGCCAGCGATAACCCAGATAGGTCATCATCTCAGCTAGCACCGCAGGTGATCCCGAGGCACCAATGGCCGTCGTGTGGCGCACGACCTGCCTCGTGGGTTCCATCTGAAAGCAAAGACGTTTCAAAGGAGTCAAATGACAGTGTGTGAATTGTTCAAAATACTATTCTAAGAAACAACTATGGCTTATCCAACTTTGGGGTGAATGCGGTCACGGGATCCTAGTGTTAGAGTTAGTAAATTCGTTTAACCCGAGTAGAAGAGAGTTCAGAGTCCCAGAGTAAAGGTCGAGGAGTAAAAGATCCTAGTACCACCCAATGGCGACGTGGGCCCGTAAGACACACAGCCATGTTAGTAAAAGTTTTGTAATGTCTAGACTCGACTTTGGCCAAGGAATGTGGAAAGAGGGTTCCTACAGGCAGTCGGCTCTGATACCAACTTGTGACGCCCCCGATTTGACCGTACACTAATCATGCACGCAAATGTGTATGATCAAGATCAGGGACTCACGGGAAGATATCACAACACAACTCTAAAACATAAATAAGTCATACAAGCATCATAATACAAGCCAGGGGCCTCGAGGGCTCGAATACAAGTGCTCGATCACAGACGAGTCAGCGGAAGCAACAATATCTGAGTACAAACATAAGTTAAACAAGTTTTCCTTAAGAAGGCTAGCACAAACTGGGATACAGATCGAACGAGGCGCAGGCCTCCTGCCTGGGATCCTCCTAACTACTCCTGGTCGTCGTCAGCGGGCTGCACGTAGTAGTAGGCACCTCCAGTGTCGTAGGTGTCGTCGTCGACGGTGGCGTCTGGCTCCTGGACTCCAACATCTGGTTGCGACAACCAGATAGAAAGGAAAGGGGGAAAAGAGGGAGAGAAGCAACCGTGAGTACTCATCCAAAGTACTCGCAAGCAAGGAGCTACACTACATATGCATGGGTATATGTGTAAAGGGGCATATCAGTGGACTGAACTGCAGAATGCCAGAATAAAAGGGGGATAGCTAGTCCTGTCGAAGACTACGCTTCTGGTCATCTCCATCTTGCAGCATGTAGAAGAGAGTAGATTGAAGTCCTCCAAGTAGCATCGCATAGCATAATCCTACCCGGCGATCCCCTCCTCGTCGCCCTGTTAGAGAGCGATCACCGGGTTGTATCTGGCACTTGGAAGGGTGTATTTTATTCAGTATCCAGTTCTAGTTGTCATAAGGTCAAGGTACAACTCCGGGTCGTCCTTTTACCGAGGGACACGGCTATTCGAATAGATAAACTTCCCTGCAGGGGTGCACCACATAACCCAACACGCTCGATCCCATTTGGCCGGACACACTTTTCTGGGTCATGCCCGGCCTCGTAAGATCAACGCGTCGCAGCCCCACCTAGGCTCAACCGAGAGGTCAACACGCCGGTCTAACCCTATGCGCGCAGGGGTCTGGGCCCATCGCCCTATGCACACCTGCACGTTGCGAGGGCGGCCGGAAGCAGACCTAGCCTAGTGGCGTTCCAGTCCAATCCGGCGCGCGCCGCTCCGTCGCTGACGTCAAAAGAGCTTCGGCTGATACCACGACGCCGGGATACCCATAACTACTCCCGCGTAGATGGCTAGTGCGTATAGACCAAATGGCCAGACTCAGATCAAATACCAAGATCTCGTTAAGCGTGTTTCAAGTAACCGCGAACGCCGTCCAGGGCCAGGCCCACCTCTCACCTAGGCGGTCTCAACCTGCCCTGTCGCTCCGCCACAAAGATCCACTTGCGGGTACTCCTACGAGCCGACCCGACTTTAGTCATCACATGTGTCATGTATATAGTATATAAGTATATACCCGTGATCACCGCCCAGGTGATCACGGCCCGATAGTATAGCACAGCAGACGGACAAGAATGTAGGGCCACTGATGGAAAACTAGCATCCTATACTAAGCATGTAGGATTGCAGGTAAAGGTAACAACAGTAGTAGCAAGGATAGGCTATGCATCAGAATAGGATATCGGAAAGCAGTAACATGCTACACTACTCTAATGCAAGCAGTATAGAGAAGAATAGGCGATATCTGGTGATCAAGGGGGGGCTTGCCTGGTTGCTCTGGCAAGTAGGAGGGGTCGTCAACTCCGTAGTCGAACTGGGCAGCAGCAGTGTCGGTCTCGTAGTCTACTGGAGAGAAGAGGGGGAAGAAACAGTAAATACAATGCAAACATAAGCATGACGATGCGTGACATGACAATGAGCAGTGCAAGGTGTGTCCTAACGCGACAGTAGGTGGTACCGGCGAAGGGGGGAACATCCGGGAAAGTATTCCCGATGTTTTGCGTTTTCGGACACATGGACCGGAGGGGGAAGGTTGCGAGTTCGATAGGTTAGGGAGGTGTGGTGGACGAACGGACTGCGTATCCGGATTCGTCTCGTCGTTCTGAGCAACTTTCATGTTGAAAATATTTTAATCCGAGTTACGGATTAAAAGATATGATTTTCTAAAGATTTTATTAATTTCTGGAATTTAATTAATTATTTAAATTAATTCGAAAATGGATTTATGACATCAGCATGATGTCATGCTGACATCAGCAGTCAACTGGGGTTGACTAGGTCAAACTGACATGTGGGTCCAGTGGGACCCACCTGTCATTCTCTATTTAGGTTAATTAGGGTTTAGCTAAATAATTACTGTTTAATTAAATTAATTATCTAATTAGATTAATTTAAACAGGATTAATTAACTTAATTAATTTAGTTAATTAATTAAATTCATTTTTATTATTTGTTTTATTATTAATTTTATTTTTATTTATTTATTTATTTAATTATTTATTAATTTTTATTAACTAGTTTATTGTTTTTATTATTATTTTATTTTTATTTTTATCATTTCATTTTTTTAACACGTTCTCTGGGCTGGGCCCCGTTTGTCATAGGCCCACGGGGTTCGGGCCCAGGGGGCAGTGGCTCAGGGGGGCGAGGCCCACCTGGCAGTGGCCCAGAGGCCGTAGCGGGCACAGGGCGATGCGGGTGCGGGTTACGGGCGCGCCCCGTTCGGGCGCACGCCCAGGGGCACGCGGGCGTGGGCGCTGGCGGCCATGGCGGGGCACGGCGCCGGCCATGGCCGGAGCGGGGCCAGGCCGCGATGGTGCGGGGCCAGCCGCCGGAGGTGGTGCAGAGGGGCGAGGCCACCGTGGGCGTGACCAACGAGGCGGCTGGGCAACGGCGGCCGAGTGCGGCAGGCAGAGGCGGACGCTGGCGCGGACGGCGAGTGGGAGGGCGCCGGCGGTAGCCGCCCGTCTGCACGAGCGGTGGTGGCGCGGGCGAAGCATAGCCGCGGCGGGGCAGAGGCGATGGGAGGCGGTGACGGGCAGGGGCCCGACGACGGGGTCGGTGCACGGACGATGCGAGCACAGGGCGGGCGCGGGCGGTGCACGACGGCGGGGTGGGGCTGCGGGAGCGCGAGCTCGCGCGCAGCCACGGGCGCGAGGCAACGGCGCGGGCCGCGCGACGGGGCGAGGGAAGGAGAGGAGGGGCGTGGAGGCCGTGGCCTCACCGGGGGGTGTAGGGACGGGCAGCGGGGGTTGAGGGGGTCGACGGGGACGACGGCGACGCGGTGGCGAGGTGCAGGCCGGCGAGGGAGTGCTCCTGGCGGCGGCGGAGAGGTCCAGGAGCGGCGGGGCGAGCGCGACGGCGAGGGCCTCCTCCCGATCCAGATCGGGGGAGAGGGGGGATATTTCGGGGGGAGTGGGGGGAGCTGTCGGTGGGGAGTTGGGGTGAGGGGATAAGGTGAGAGGGGTGGGCCGGCCGGCTGGGCCTGGGGGTCGGCCCAGTTGGGCCAGGGTCCAGTATGGGGGGGGCTCCTCTTTTGTTTTTGTTTTTTTTGTTTGTTTCCTCTGTTGCATTTTCTTTTCTTTTTATTTATTTTCTTTTCTATTTTACATTATTTTAAAATAGTTAGGCATTTTCTAAAAATATGTTTTCTCCACAATAATTATCAGTGCAATATCTGGCACCCACCGAACATTTTTGTTTAAATCTTGAAACGGTTTCGAATCATCGCGCGGTTAACAACAGTAACCGTGGTGACGTGGCATCATTAACGTGAGATTACTGTAGCATGATTATCCAGGCGTTACATCGGGTGTGATAGGCTCTACGTTCAAATACAACGGGTGCAAAACAGTTGCACACGCGGAATACTCAGGTTTAGCTTGACGAGCCTAGCATATAACACATATGGCCTCGGAACACGGAGACCGAAAGGTCGAGCGTGAATCATATAGTGGATATGATCAACATAGTGATGTTCACCGTTGAAACTACTCCATCTCACGTGCTGATCGGACATGGTTTAGTTGATATGGATCACGTGATCACTTAGAGGATTAGAGGGATGTCTATCTAAGTGGGAGTTCTTAAGTAATATGATTAATTGAACTTAAATTTATCATGAACTCAGTACCTGATAGTATCTTGCTTGACTATGTTGATTGTAGATAGATGGCCCGTGCTGTTGTTCCGTTGAATTTTAATGCGTTCCTTGAGAAAGCAAAGTTGAAAGATGATGGTAGCAATTACACGGACTGGGTCCGTAACTTGAGGATTATCCTCATTGCTGCACAGAAGAATTACGTCCTGGAAGCACCGCTGGGTGCCAGACCTGCTGCAGGAGCAACACCAGATGTTATGAACGTCTGGCAGAGCAAAGCTGATGACTTCTCGATAGTTCAGTGTGCCATGCTTTACGGCTTAGAACCGGGACTTCAACGACGTTTTGAACATCATGGAGCATATGAGATGTTCCAGGAGTTGAAGTTAATATTTCAAGCAAATGCCCAGATTGAGAGATATGAAGTCTCCAATAAGTTCTACAGCTGCAAGATGGAGGAGAATAGTTCTGTCAGTGAGCATATACTCAAGATGTCTGGGTACTGCAATCACTTGATTCAACTGGGAGTTAATCTTCCGGATGATAGCGTCATTGACAGAATTCTCCAATCATTGCCACCAAGCTACAAGAGCTTCGTGATGAACTATAACATGCAAGGGATGGATAAGACGATTCCCAAGCTCTTCGCAATGCTAAAGGCTGCGGAGGTAGAAATCAAAAAGGAGCATCCAGTATTGATGGTCAATAAGACCACTAGTTTCAAGAAAAAGGGCAAAGGGAAGAAGAAGGGGAACTTCAAGAAGAATAGCAAGCAAGTTGCTGTTCAGGAGAAGAAACCCAAGTCTGGACCTAAGCCTGAGACTGAGTGCTTCTACTGCAAGCAGACTGGTCACTGGAAGCGGAACTGCCCCAAGTATTTGGCGGATAAGAAGGATGGCAAGGTTAACAAAGGTATATGTGATATACATGTCATTGATGTGTACCTTACTAATGCTCGCAGTAGCACCTGGGTATTTGATAATGGTTCTGTTGCTAATATTTGCAACTCGAAGTAGGGGCTACGGATTAAGCAAAGATTGGCTAAGGACGAGGTGACGATGCGCGTGGGAAATGGTTCCAAAGTCGATGTGATCGCGGTCGGCACGCTACCTCTACATCTACCTTCAGGATTAGTTTTAGACCTAAATAATTGTTATTTGGTGCCAGCATTAAGCATGAACATTATATCTGGATCTTGTTTGATGCGAGACGGTTATTCATTTAAATCAGAGAATAATGGTTGTTCTATTCAGATGAGTAATATCTTTTATGGTCATGCACCCTTGAAGAGTGGTCTATTTTTGTTGAATCTCGATAGTTGTGATACACATATTCATAGTATTGAAGCCAAAAGATGCAGAGTTGATAATGATAGTGCAACTTATTTGTGGCATTGCCGTTTAGGTCATATCGGTGTAAAGCGCATGAAGAAACTCCATACTGATGGACTTTTGAAACCACTTGATTATGAATCACTTGGTACTTGCGAACCGTGCCTCATGGGCAAGATGACTAAAACGCCGTTCTCCGGAATTGTGGAGAGAGCAACAGATTTGTTGGAAATCATACATACAGATGTATGTGGTCCGATGAATGTTGAGGCTCGTGGCAGATATCATTATTTTCTCACCTTCACAGATGATTTAAGCAGATATGGGTATATCTACTTAATGAAACATAAGTCTGAAACATTTGAAAAGTTCAAAGAATTTCAGAGTGAAGTTGAAAATCATCGTAACAAGAAAATAAAGTTTCTACGATCTGATCGTGGAGGAGAATATTTGAGTTATGAGTTTGGTCTTCATTTGAAACAATGCGGAATAGTTTCGCAACTCACGCCACCCGGAACACCACAGCGTAATGGTGTGTCCGAACGTCGTAATCGTACTCTACTAGATATGGTGCGATCTATGATGTCTCTTACTGATTTACCGCTATCGTTTTGCGGTTACGCTTTAGAGACGGCTGCATTCACGTTAAATAGGGCACCATGAAAATCCGTTGAGACGACGCCTTATGAACTGTGGTTTGGCAACAAACCAAAGTTGTCGTTTCTTAAAGTTTGGGGCTGCGATGCTTATGTGAAAAAGCTTCAACCTGATAAGCTCGAACCCAAATTGGAGAAATGTCTCTTCATAGGATACCCAAAGGAGACTGTTGGGTACAACTTCTATCACAGATCCGAAGGCAAGACTTTTGTTGCTAAATTCGGAATTTTTCTGGAGAAGGAGTTTCTCTCGAAAGAAGTGAGTGGGAGGAAAGTGGAACTTGATGAGGTAACTGTACCTGCTCCCTTATTGGAAAGTAGTTCATCGCAGAAACCAGTTTCTGCGACGCCTATACCAATTAGTGAGGAAGTTAATGATGATGATCATGGAACTTCAGATCAAGTTATTACTGAACCTTGAAGGTCAACCAGAGTAAGATCCGCACCAGAGTGGTACGGTAATCCTGTTCTGGAGGTTATGTTACTAGACCATGACGAACCTACGAACTATGAAGAAGCGATGGTGAGCCCAGATTCCACAAAATGGCTTGAAGCCATGAAATCTGAGATGGGATCCATGTATGAGAACAAAGTGTGGACTTTGGTTGACTTGCCCGATGATCGGCAAGCAATTGAGAATAAATGGATCTTCAAGAAGAAGACTGACGCTGACGGTAATGTTACTGTCTTCGACTTGTTGCAAAAGGTTTTCGACAAGTTCAAGGGATTGACTACGATGAGACCTTCTCACCCGTAGCGATGCTTAAGTCTGTCCGAATCATGTTAGCAATTGCCGCATTTTATGATTATGAAATTTGGCAAATGGATGTCAAAACTGCATTCCTGAATGGATTTCTGGAAGAAGAGTTGTATATGATGCAACCGGAAGGTTTTGTCGATCCAAAGGGAGCTAACAAAGTGTGCAAGCTCCAGCGATCCATTTATGGACTGGTGCAAGCCTCTCGGAGTTGGAATAAATGCTTTGATAGTGTGATCAAAGCATTTGGTTTTGTACAGACTTTTGGAGAAGCCTGTATTTACAAGAAAGTGAGTGGGAGCTCTGTAGCATTTCTGATATTATATGTGGATGACATATTGCTGATTGGAAATGATATAGAATTTCTGGATAGCATAAAGGCATACTTGAATAAGAGATTTTCAATGAAAGACCTCGGTGAAGCTGCGTATATATTGGGCATCAAGATCTATAGAGATAGATCAAAACGCTTAATTGGACTTTCACAAAGCACATACCTTGGCAAAGTTTTGAAGAAGTTCAAAATGGATCAAGCAAAGAAAGGGTTCTTGCCTGTGTTACAAGGTGTGAAGTTGAATAAGACTCAATGCCCGACCACTGCAGAAGATAGAGAGAAGATGAAAGATGTTCCCTATGCTTCAGCCATAGGCTCTATCATATATGCAATGTTGTGTACCAGACCTGATGTGTGCCTTGCTATAAGTCTAGCAGGGAGGTACCAAACTAATCCAGGAGTGGATCACTGGACAGCGGTCAAGAACATCCTGAAATACCTGAAAAGGACTAAGGATATGTTTCTCATTTATGGAGGTGACAAAGAACTCATCGTAAATGGTTACGTTGATGCAAGCTTTGACACTGATCCACACGATTCTAAATCGCAAACCGGATACGTGTTTGCATTGAACGGTGGAGTTGTCAGTTGGTGCAGTTCTAAACAAAGCGTCGTGGCGGGATCTACGTGTGAAGCGGAGTACATAGCTGCTTCGAAAGCAGCAAATGAAGGAGTCTGGATGAAGGAGTTCATATCCGATCTAGGTGTCATACCTAGTGCATCGGGTCCAATGAAAATCTTTTGTGACAATACTGGTGCAATTGCCTTGGCGAAGGAATCTAGATTTCACAAGAGAACCAAGCACATCAAGAGACGCTTCAACTCCATCCGGGATCTAGTCCAGGTGGGAGACATAGAAATTTGCAAGATACATACGGATCTGAATGTTGCAGACCCGTTGACTAAGCCTCTTCCACGAGAAAAACATGATCAGCACCAAGGCTCCATGGGTGTTAGAATCATTACTGTGTAATCTAGATTATTGACTCTAGTGCAAGTGGGAGACTGAAGGAAATATGCCCTAGAGGCAATAATAAAGTTATTATTTATTTCCTTATATCATGATAAATGTTTATTATTCATGCTAGAATTGTATTAACCGGAAATATAATACTTGTGTGAATACATAGACAAACAGGGTGTCACTAGTATGCCTCTACTTGACTAGCTCATTGATCAAAGATGGTTATGTTTCCTAGCCATAGACATGAGTTGTCATTTGATTAACGGGATCACATCATTAGGAGAATGATGTGATTGACTTGACCCATTCCATTAGCTTAGCACTCGATCGTTTAGTATGTTGCTATTGCTTTCTTCATGACTTATACATGTTCCTATGACTATGAGATTATGCAACTCCCGTTTACCGGAGGAACACTTTGTGTGCTACCAAACGTCACAACGTAACTGGGTGATTATAAAGGTGCTCTACAGGTGTTTCCGAAGGTACTTGTTGGGTTGGCGTATTTCGAGATTAGGATTTGTCACTCCGATTGTCAGAGAGGTATCTCTGGGCCCACTCGGTAATGCACATCACTATAAGCCTTGCAAGCATTGCAACTAATGAGTTAGTTGCGGAATGATGTATTACAGAACGAGTAAAGAGACTTGCCGGTAACGAGATTGAACTAGGTATTGAGATACCGACGATCGAATCTCGGGCAAGTAACATACCGATGACAAAGGGAACAACGTATGTTGTTATGCGGTCTGACCGATAAAGATCTTCGTAGAATATGTAGGAGCCAATATGGGCATCCAGGTCCCGCTATTGGTTATTGACCAGAGAGGTGTCTCGGTCATGTCTACATAGTTCTCGAACCCGTAGGGTCCACACGCTTAACGTTCGTTGACAATATAGTACTATGAGTTATGTATGTTGGTGACTGAATGTTGTTCGGAGTTTTGGATGAGATCACGGATATGACGAGCAACTCCGGAATGGTCCGGAAGTAAAGATTGATATGTGGATAGTAGTGTTTGATCTCCGGAAAGGTTCCGGAATCCATCGGAAGGGGTTCCGGATGTTTCCCGAAATGTTTGGGCACAAGAACACTTTATCTGGGCCAAAGGGGAAAGCCCACGAGGTTTTTGGAAAGCGCAAAAGGAAGTTTTGCGGAGTCCAGGGGCCAGACGCCAGGGTCCCTGGCGTCTGGCCCTGGAGTCCGAGAAGGACTCTTGCCTTTCGGGTGAAACCGACTTTGTGGAGGCTTTTACTCCAAGTTTCAACCCCAAGGCTCAACATATAAATAGAGGGGTAGGGCTAGCACCCAAGACACATCAAGAAACACCAAGCCGTGTGCCTGCAACCCCGTCCCCTCTAGTTTATCCTCCATCATAGTTTTCGTAGTGTTAAGGCGAAGCCCTGCGAAGATTGTTCTTCACCAACACCGTCACCACGCCGTCGTGCTGCCGGAACTCATCTACTACTTCGCCCCTCTTGCTGGATCGAGAAGGCGAGGACGTCATCGAGCTGAACGTGTGCAGAACTCAAAGGTTCCGTGCGTTCGGTACTTGGATCGGTCGGATCATGAAGACGTACGACTACATCAACCGCGTTGATAAAACGCTTCCGCTTACAGTCTACGAGGGTACGTACACAACACTCTCCCCTCTCGTTGCTATGCACCACAATTATCTTGCGTGTGCGTAGGAATTTTTTTGAAATTACTACGTTCCCCAACAAATAGATGGGAGAGTTGCATCACTAGAGAAGCAGGGGCCCTCGTGTCACCAACCTGGCAAGTGGGGCAGCCGTATCCTAAAGGCCAGAGGGGGAGAACGCCAAGTCCAACAGGCCGTTAAGGGAGAGAAGGCCCAATCACAAGTTCATATAGGAGACGTGTGAGTGATTTAGCATATAGGAGAGGGTATAGTAGGCGTCGAGTCATACTGGCTGGGATCCGGCGTCGACTGATAGTTGTATCAATCCTTCTCTGTAATTCTTCTTCCTCCTCGAGACCACCTGTAATCACCACCATATCAATTTTCCTCCGATCTAAGAGAGACTGGTAGTTGGTACCTAACAACGTGGTATCAGAGGCCACTCCACCACCCTTTGTCGGTAACATGGAGAAGCGCCAACAGTTGCTTGCGACCATGGATCCGTCGCTCAAATCCTACCTCGGCAAGCTCGGCTAGACCTTTACGAAGGTCAGCGACGATGCGAGCAATTTTTGACAATTCCCCCCAAAAAATTGAAGACGGAAACTTTTTTTCGAACATTTTTAAAAAATTGGTAAACATGTCCATCTTGGAAAACCCCGAACAATTTTATAAACCATGATCTTTTGTTTGAATTTTTAAATATATTTTTTAAACATGAACATTTTTTGAATTTGAAAAGAAATTTTCAAAATGGGGACATTTTTTGAAGCTTCGAACAATATTTGAAGTCATGATTTTTTTTTAGACCCAAACATTTCTTGGTATTCTGATCAACTTTTTAAAATTCAGAACATTGTTTGAAAGGTGAGAATTTTAAAAATAAAAGGGGGAAACCAAAGGAAATGAGTGAAAGAAACAACAGGAAAGAAACAGACCTGAACGTGTGAGAAACTTTCTAGAAAGTTCCCAAAATAGGGATATATGGAACATGAAATGGGCCGGCCTGATTAATCGCTCACCTCGCTCTGTCTGTGTGTTTGCAGGACAAATCGACGGAAAGAGTGTCAATAGGTTTTGCCATGCTATGTGACGCGTATTGCATCAATCCCCCAGGGCTATATCTTCCTACTACGGGATGTATCCTCGTCTTGCCTTGCAATCGGTTAACAGGCTGGGGCTAAAATTGTAGCTCGTATGAGTTGGTTCTGTTTGATATTTTTCTTTGTTTTGTTTCTTTGTGCTATTTGTAACGTTTTTTCATTGGGTTTCTTAGGTTTTCTGTTTTTCTTTGTTACATCGCTGGTTTGATTCAGGTTTTTTATTTTTCTGGGTTTCACCACTGTTTTTCTTCTTCTTTTTCTTCATTTTTCCTTTCTCTTTTTCAACACATGTCTATACTATATTTCAATACAAATTGTATGATGTACATTTATACATGTATTGAATATTTTTTAAACACATGTTAAATGTTTTTCAGATACATGTTCAGCATATTTTTTTCCAAATACATGTTGAACAATAATAGCAGGTTCTTGAAACCGGTCCATTGTGTGTACTACTACAGCCAAATTATGGCGTTGTTCGTGTTTCACCAACTGTTCCCCGCAACGAATGACAAATATGGATTATGCAAAGACAGTGTATCGCTCTTTGCGAGCAATACGAACATAATCACCCGCTAAAATGCTCCATCAGGCAGGCTCATTTTAGGCGCGCCAATATATGGTCAGGATCTAACATCCGGTTTTAGCAAGCTTTTGGATCCTTCCGCCTGTTTTTCCTTCCTTTTTCTGTTTCTTTCTCTGGTTACTTCGCTTCCTTTCTGTTTAACTATCTTTTATTTTCCTTGATCCCGTTTATTTTCGTGTTTTCATATTTCCCTTTTTGATTCACAAACATTGTTTTCCGAATTCATGAAAAAATTAACTATGCCTACATTTTTTAAATTTTGAACTTTTTTTCAAATTAATGAAAAGTTTTTCTAATTTGTAATCTATTCTTCAAGTTCGTGAACGTCTTTTTTAAGTTTGTGAACATTTTTAAGTTTCGGTTTTTGTATAATTATTGAACTTTAAAAAATGGATCTCTTTCAAAGTCGCAAACATTTTCCATATTTCCAAACATTTTTAAAATTCTTAAATATTTTTCTACAGCTGGCCCGATGCGTTGCTGCTTTTCTCATTGTACTTGTCTGCTTCGAGTGGAGATAGTTTGCATTCCCCCCACCGCCCCTATTTTATTCTGCACTATGTGACTTATTAGGGTGAGGAGTAGTTATTCTTCACCCCCTCTATTTTACCATCAATGCACCGTAATTTTACGTTCCGTAAGTTTTGTTTTATTTCCGACGTAAAAAGAGACCGTAAGAAAATATATAATCGTCGTAAAAAATATTTTATATTATGTAAAATTACAAACGTAAAAACATAGTGTAAAATACACATAAACTGCAAGTTTTCTTGTCTTATGACCTATATTTTTATTTTCTTATGCCAAATTTTATGTAATGAATCAATAAAAAGGTAAGTATTTGAATTCCAAACGTAATTTAATTATGAAATGATCGTAAGATTACCTCGGGTGAAGAATAACTTATTCTGTACCCTAGGTGATGAATAGTATATATATATATATATATATATATATATATATATATATATATATATATATATAGTGAGCGAGAGCGCAAAAGCCTAATCGTGCGCTCCGGCCGCTATACGCCAGCGGGTGCGCTCGGTCGAACAAGCGATTGCTAATGATGGTAAAACCACTTGAGAAAAAAGTAATACAATTTAATTGGTTACTACATGCCACAGACAACTTCTCCGCCTTGTAAGGCCATGGTAAAATTGCTTGAATCTATAGTAATGTAATTAGTTCTGTTACCATCAGTCATACACCATCCTTCGCCCCGTAAACAACTAACCATTTTGTCTTTCTTGCATGTGCTCGTAAAATAATAAGTCACATAGTAATGCTCCAAGAGAATTTCTAATGTTTGCTTGGTCAACCTGCAAAGTGATAGTAAGTTTTACAACTCAAAATCAACATGAGATTTGATAGTAGCATACCTCGTGTTTTATAATAAAGGTGATAGCCCCTTTTACTACTTCTAGTGTGTACAGATTTGATGGTAAGGCATTTAGTATTCGGTAGTAAAACTGATAATTCATTACTACATAGAGGAGGTGTTGATAGCCCCTTCCACTTAATGTTCAATAGTAAACCCAATGGATTCTTTTACCATCCATTACTACATAGAGGAGGTGTGCACGGGTGGATATAGTTGGTGTTGATAATTTGATAGTAAGGCACTTAGTATTCGGTAGTAAAACTGATAATTCTTTTACCACCCACTACAAATAGAAGAGGACGTGCGCCGGTGGATTTACGTTGATATTTTGATGGTAATGCACTTGCTATTCAGTAGTAAAACTAACAAATTCTTTTACCACCCACTTTTATAGGAGGCGACGTACACGGGTGGGTTTAATTGGTTGCTCCGCCCGCGCCGGATGGCCGGAGCGCATAATAAGGAAAATACGCTTAGGCACAGTTTAGCATGTCTAATTTTTCATGCAATTTAAAGTTTTCATATAACTTTTAAAAATGTCAGTGTCACTAAAAAGGCACAAATTCCAAATTTTGTTCCTGAATTTTTTCAAAAATGTTCATGAAAATGTAAAAATATATTCTTATTATTTGAATAACTTTGCAAAATTAAAAAAAAATCATTGCAATGAAAATGTTTGTATGATTAAAAATATGTTTCCTTACATTTAAAAGGAAAATCATGAACTAAAAAACATTGGTTCTTGTAATTTATAAAAATATTCATAGTGCATTAAAAACTTTATGTTTTTTACAAAATGTTCAAAGTGTGTTTAAATAGTTGATTTTCTAGTTAAAACGTGTTCACTATGTTTATAAAAAATATCTAATGTCCATTTCACAAATGTTAAAAATGTATCCCGATAGAAGTTCTATTAAAAATATTCAAATTTTCCAAAACAATGTTGAACCTATACACAATAATGTTCAACTTGTGTTCGATAGAAATTTGATATGTATTTAGAGAAGAAAACTTATAATAATAAAATTGAGAAAAGGAAAATAGTGAAAATGACGAAAAAAGAAGAAGAAGAAAAGCACACAAAACCTTCCTAAAATTGGGTGCAATGTTCTACATACCGGTGTTTAGATGCTATAAAAAACCACTTCTTGGGCCGACCATTTTGTTCATCCGAGTGTCTTGAAATAAGCGAGTTAAAACGTTGACAAGCTCGTTCTATTGTGTGGGTGGGGGCGGTGGAAAGAAAATTATGGGCCTAAAGTGATCTAGATTTTCCAGTGCATGGCTGTTGTGCCCATTCATCTGGGACCTCCTATTGGACGGTCATTGTGTCCAATAGTGGTGCGACGCACAGGGGTGCCCCAACTAGGCTGGCCCATTTATAGGCACCGAAAAAGTGTGACGTAAAATTCCAAAAAGTGGAATGCACTTGCAAGGGATCAACACGGGACATCTAGCAAGTGACCGGGTGTTTCTAGGCACTACATTGTAGCGATCCGGCCTCAGACGGTCAAATCTCTGTGTTCAGTGTCATCCCTGGATCGGTAATGCTGACACACACAGTACTCGAAGGATTTATAACAGAGTAGCAATCACACACTTATTACATCGAATGTCTCAAAAGAGAACTTATTACAATAGATATGGCTTAAGGCCATCAAAATACGATAACAGCGGAAGGCTTGGAAGATAAAGTGAGTCCATCAACTCCAACGGCATAGCTGAGTGCATGACAAACGACCTAGCGCACCTTCCTCTTCGTCTGAAAAGTCTGCAACATGATATTTGAGAAACGGATTTCTCGCACTACATGGTGTTTGAGAAACGGATGACCGAGAGACAGTCTTTCAGAAGTACTAACTCTTTACTCTGGGTAGACAGTTACACCTACTTTCCCTCTATATCTGCTAGCCTACCACTGAAAGAGGTCATGCAACATACTCAACTATGCTAGAGCCCATAATAGCTTGTGGCTGCACACGGAAGTTTTTAGCATGAACAATCTTATGATCCCTTTGAGCCTGGGTGGCGGACCATAGGATGATCACACGGGTACTCCGGGATATCCTAGGACAACACTGGATTCTCCAGGTGCCCACAAACAATCCACCCAGATGTGTATTAAAGTTGCCACCTTAAGTTGAACCATTAATTAACAAACTCACATCTGTCATGGATACTCTCAAACCCAAACCACGTCTACGAGCATAGCATGACAATATAAGCGTAACGTAGAAGTAACTCCCAAGGGTTTGATAATAAAACAGGTAATAGGTTCTACCTCATCATCTACTTTCCAGACCCACATGTTAAGAGATCCTACTCATGAAATGTGTGAGGGTCGAAACTAATGCATAAAAACTGCGTAATAAAGGGGTATGATCAATGTGTTACTTGCCTTGCTGACGATCCGCAAAACCTAGTGACTCGTAGTAGCACGCTTCGCACTCCGGGAATTCTATCGCAAACAAACAATAACATACATAAGCAATCAAACAAAGATGCACGGGTAAAACTCAAACAAGAAGATCTAACCAGAAAGTTCAACTGAAGAACTCCGGTCTGCAAAAAGAATCAAATCAAACGGAGCAACGAAACTCAAACTACGAAAGAAACAAGATCCGTTTACTAATTTGGACTAAAGTCAGATTTTAAAGTACCAAAATCTTGTTCAAGTTGGTTAAACAGAAAGAGGGCTTCGAGACGAAGATCTAGGCGCTTGTTTCACCTGATTTGGATAAACGAGCGAAAAGATAAACTAAAACGAAGATCAGGGCAGAAATCGCGATCGAAAATAATCGCGGAAAAACTCTGAAAAATAAAACGAGACGAATAGGCTAAGGAACGAACGTTCGCTGTGTGCGGCTAACTGACGAACAGCGTCGTTAAAATGAACGAACGGACGAACGTCGGCTAAATAACTAAACCGAGAAAAACCGAACCGATTCTAATAAAAAACGAATCTAGGGTTTTATAAAAAAAGAACGATTCTACCATTTAGCCGGAAAAGACTGATGGCGGCGGATCCGGCGAGCGGCGGCTCCGGCGGGGCGGGGCGGTGGCGAAGTGGCGTGGGGCGGCGGCGGAGTAGCGCGGCGGCGTCGACAGAAGGCGGCGGCGGCGCGGCGGCTTCGTCTGCGGGGCGGGGCAAGGGGGCGGCGGCGGTGGTATTTATGAGGGAAGGGGGTGGTGGCGTGGGGCAAGGGGGACGGCGGCGGCGGTATTTATGGGGGCAGGGGTGGTGGCGTGCGGGAGGGGCAAGGCGGCGGGGCGAGGCGGAGTCGGCCACGGAGCAGCGGCATACGGGCAGCGGACTCCCGCTCGGGGTTGGGGTGACGCAGCGCGTGGGCTGCCTGGGCTTTCGGCCCAGTCGGTCCAAAGCAACCTTTTTTTAAACTGATTTCGCCGGAAAAAAATCCTAGAAAGTAAAAATAAAAATCTAAAAATACCAAAACAAATTTTCACCGTCTAAGTAGAATATTTAGAACAAAGTGAACATTTTCTTGGCCTAAAATGCAATTTTAAATTATTCATTTTTTCTTCTAATTCAAATAAAATTGCAATAAAATTCAAATAAAATTATTTATTTGGTTTTAGTATTTTTCTTCCAATATTCCATTTATTTTGGAGAAGTCATATTTTCTCCTCTCATATATTTTAATATGGAATATTTTCAGAGAGAAAATAACTAAAACCAAAGTGATCCTTGTTTCGATATTTGATAAAATTCAAATATGAAAGACGTGAAATCCCCAACTCTCTCCGTGGGTCCTTGAGTTGCTTAGAATTTCGAGGATCGCAAAACAAAATGCAATAAAATATGATATGCATGAATGACCTATCTATAACATTCCAAATTAAAATTTTGGGATGTTACAAACCTACCCCCCCTTAAGATGAATCTCGTCCTCAAGATTCGGGTTGGCTAGAGAATAGGTGTGGGTTGTCTTTGCGTAGATCATCCTCTCGTTCCCAGGTGGCTGCTACCTCTTGAGCACTGTGTTGGTTTTCCCTTGAAGAGGAAAGGGTGATGCAGTAAAGTAGCGTAAGTATTTCCCTCAGTTTTTGAGAACCAAGGTATCAATCCAGTAGGAGACCACACTCGAGTCCCACGCACCTACACAAACAAATAAGAACCTCGCAACCAACGCGATAAAGGGGTTGTCAATCTCTTTACAGTCACTTGCGAGAGTGAGATCTGATAGATATGATAAGATAATATTTTTGGTATTTTTATGATAAAGAGAAATAAAGATGCAAAGTAAAATAAACGGCAATAGAAATAGCTAAGTGTTGGAAGGTTAATATGATGGAAAATAGACCCAGGGGCAATAGGTTTCACTAGTGGCTTCTCTCAAGAGCATAAGTATTACGGTGGGTAAACGAATTACTGTCGAGCAATTGATAGAACTGAGCATAGTTATGAGAATATCTAGGTATGATCATGTATATAGGCATCACGTCCGTGACAAGTAGACCGAAACGATTCTGCATCTACTACTATTACTCCACACATCGACCGCTATCCAGCATGCATCTAGAGTATTAAGTTCATAAGAACAGAGTAATCCTTTAAGCAAGATGACATGATGTAGAGGGATAAACTCATGCAATATGATATAAACCCCATCTTTTTATCCTCGATGGCAACAATACAATACGTGCCTTGCTGCCCCTGCTGTCACTGGGAAAGGACACCGCAAGATTGAACCCAAAGCTAAGCACTTCTCCCATTGCAAGAAAGATCAATCTAGTAGGCCAAACCAAACTGATAATTCGAAGAGACTTGCAAAGATAACCAATCATACATAAAAGAATTCAGAGGAGATTCAAATATTGTTCATAGATAAACTTGATCATAAACCCACAATTCATCGGTCTCGACAAACACACCGCAAAAGAAGAGTTACATCAAATAGATCTCCAAGAAGATCGAGGAGAACTTTGTATTGAGATCCAAAGAGAGAGAAGAAGCCATCTAGCTAATAACTATGGACCCGAAGGTCTGAGGTAAACTACTCACACATCATCGGAGAGGCTATGGTGTTGATGTAGAAGCCCTCCGTGATCAATGCCCCCTCCGGCGGAGCGTCGGAAAAGGCCCCAAGATGGGATCTCACGGGTACAGAAGGTTGCGGCGGTGGAAATAGGGTTTTGGCTCCGTATATGATGTTTCCAGGGTACATGGGTATATATAGGAGGAAGAAGTACGTCGGTGGAGCAACGAGGGGCCCACGAGGGTGGAGGGCGCGCCCAGGGGGTTAAGCGCGCCCCCTACCTCGTGGCTTCCTCGTCTATTGCTTGACGTCCACTCCAAGTCCTCTAGATCACGTTTGTTCCGAAAATCACGTTCCCGAAGGTTTCATTCCGTTTGGACTCCGTTTGATATTCTTTTTCTGCGAAACCCTGAAATAGGCAAAAAAAACATCAATTTGGGCTGGGCCTCCGGTTAATAGGTTAGTCCCAAAAATAATATAAAAGTGCATAAATAAGCCCAATAAACATCCAAAACAGAATATATAATAGCATGGAACAATAAAAATTATAGATACGTTGGAGACGTATCAAGCATCCCCAAGCTTAATTCCTGCTCGTCCTCGAGTAGGTAAATGATAAAAACAATTTTTTTGATGTGGAATGCTACTTAGCATAATTTTCAATGTAACCCTCTTAATTGTGGTATGAATATTTAGATCCGAAAGATTCAAGATAAAAGTTTAATATTGACATAAAAGTAATAATACTTCAAGCATACTAACTAAGCAATTATGTCTTCTCAAAATAACATGGCCAAAGAAAGTTCATCCCTACAAAATCATATAGTTTGGTTATGCTCCATTTTCATCACACAAGAATTATCTCATCATGCACAACCCCGATGACAAGCCAAGCAATTGTTTCATACTTTAGTAATCTCAAACTTTTTCAACTTTCACGCAATACATGAGCGTGAGCCATGGATATAGCACCATGGGTGGAATAGAATATAATGATGGGGGTTATGTGGAGAAGACAAAAAAGGAGAAAGTCTCACATCAACGCGGCTAATCAATGGGCTATGGAGATGCCCATCAATTGATGTTAATGTGAGGAGTAGGGATTGCCATGCAACGGATGCACTAGAGCTATAAATGTATGAAAGCTCAACAAAAGAAACTAAGTGGGTGTGCATCCAACTTGCTTGCTCACGAAGACCTAGGGCATTTGAGGAAGCCCATTGTTGGAATATACAAGCCAAGTTCTATAACGAAAAATTCCCACTAGTATATGAAAGTGACAAAACAAGAGACTATCTATCATAAGGATCATGGTGCTACTTTGAAGCACAAGTATGGAAAAAGGATAGTAGCATTGCCCCTTTTTATTTTATTTTCTTTTTTTGGGCCTTTCTTTTTTTGGCCTTTCTCTTTTTTGGGGACAATGCTCTATGAATGATGATCATCACACTTCTATTTATTTACAACTCAATGATTACAACTCGATACTAGAACAAAGTATGACTCTATATGAATGCCTCCGGCGGTGTACCGGGAAGGGCAATGAATCAAGAGTGACATGTATGAAATAATATGCATGGTGGCTTTGCCACAAATACGATGTCAACTACATGATCATGCAAGGCAATATGACAATGATGAAACGTGTCATGATAAACGGAACGGTGGAAAGTTGCATGGCAATATATCTCGGAATGGCTATGGAAATGCCATAATAGGTAGGTATGGTGGCTGTTTTGAGGAAGATATAAGGAGGCTTATGTGTGATAGAGCGTATCGTATCACGGGGTTTGGATGCACCGGCGAAGTTTGCACCAACTCTCAAGGTGAGAAAGGGCAATGCACGGTACCGAAGAGGCTAGCAATGATGGAAGGGTAAGAGTGCGTATAATCCATGGACTCAACATTAGTCATAAAGAACTCACATACTTATTGCAAAAATCTACAAGTCATCAAAAACCAAGCACTATGCGCATGCTCCTAGGGGGATAGATTGGTAGGAAAAGACCATCGCTCGTCCCCGACCGCCACTCATAAGGAGGACAATCAAAGAACACCTCATGTTTCAAATTTGTTACACAACGTTTACCATACGTGCATGCTACGGGACTTGCAAACTTCAACGCAAGTATTTCTCAAATTCACAACTACTCAACTAGCACAACTTTAATATCACTACCTCCATATCTCAAAACAATCATCAAGCATCAAACTTCTCTTAGTATTCAACACACTCATAAGAAAGTTTTTACTAATCTTGACTACCTAGCATATTAGGACTAATTTCTCAATTAAAGAAAATTACCATGCTGTTTTGTAGGACTCTCAAAGTAATATAAGTGAAGCATGAGAGAACAATAATTTCTATAAAACAAAACCACCGCCGTGCTCTAAAAGATATAAGTGAAGCACTAGAGCAAAAACTATATAGCTCGAAAGATATAAGTGAAGCACATAGAGTATTCTTATAAATTTCGAATCATGTGTGTCTCTCTCAAAAGGTGTGTACAGCAAGGATGATTGTGGTAAACTAAAAGGCAAAGACTCAAATCATACAAGACGCTCCAAGCAAAAGACTTATCATGTGGTGAATAAAAATATAGCTCCAAGTAAAGTTACCGATGGACGAAGACGAAAGAGGGGATGCCTTCCGGGGCATCCCCAAGCTTTGGCTTTTTGGTGTCCTTGGATTTACCTTGGGGTGCCATGGGCATCCCCAAGCTTAGGCTCTTGCCACTCCTTGTTCCATAATCCATCAAATCTTTACCCAAAACTTGAAAACTTCACAACACAAAACTTAACAGAAAATCTCGTGAGCTCCGTTAGCGAAAGAAAACAAAACACCACTTCAAGGTACTGTATTGAACTCATTCTTTATTTATATTGGTGTTAAACCTACTGTATTCCAACTTATCTATGGTTTGTAAACTATTTTACTAGCCATAGAGTCATCAAAATAAGCAAACAACACACGAAAAACAGAATCTGTCAAAAACAGAACAGTCTGTAGTAATCTGTAACTAACGCAAACTTCTGGAACTCAGAAAAATCTACCAAAATAGGAAGACCTAAATAATTTGTTTGTTGATCTACTTAAATTGGAATCAGTATTTTATCACGTTCTGGTGATTTTTAACAATTGTTTTCGTGAACAGAAAGTTTCTGGAATTTTCAGCAAGATCAAATAACTATCATCCGAGAAGATCCTATAGGTTTAACTTGGCACAAACACTAACTAAAACATAAAAACAAATCTAACCAGAGGCTATATCAAAGATTTATTCCTAAACAGAAGCAAAAAGCAAAATACTAAAATAAATTTGGGTTGCCTCCCAACAAGCGCTATCGTTTAACGCCCCTAGCTAGACATAAAAACAAGGATAAATCTAGGTATTACTATCTTTGGTAGGCAATCCATAAGTGGCTCTCATAATAGATTCATAAGGTAATTTAATTTTCTTTCTTGGGAAGTGTTCTATGACTTTCCTTAACGGAAATTGGAATCTAATATTCCCTTCCTTCATATCAATAATTGCACCAATCGTTCTAAGGAAAGGTCTACCAAGAATAATAGGACATGAAGGATTGCAATCTATGTCAAGAACAATGAAATCTATGGGCACATAGTTCCTATTTGCAACAATAAGAACATCATTAATTCTTCCCATAGGTTTATTAATAGTGGAATCCGCAAGGTGCAAGTTTAAAGAACAATCATCAAATTCGCGGAAACCTAACAAATCACACAAAGTTTTTGGAATCGTGGAAACACTAGCACCCAAATCACACAAAGCATATCATTCATGATCTTTAATTTTAATTTTAATAGTAGGTTCCCACTCATCATAAAGTTTTCTTGGGATAGAAACTTCCAACTCAAGTTTTTCTTCATAAGATTGCATTAAATCATCAACGATATGTTTAGTAAAAGCTTTATTTCGACTATAAGCATGAGGAGAATTTAGCACGAATTGCAACCAGGAAATACAATCTATCAAAGAGCAATTATCATAATTAAATTCCTTGAAATCCAAGATAGTGGGTTCATTGATATCTAAAGTTTTGACCTCTTCAATCCCACTTTTACCAATTTTTGCATCAAGATCTAAAAACTCCGAATTTGTGGGACGCCTTCTAACTAAAGTTGACTCATCTCCAGTCCCATAATTATCAAGATACATATTGCAAAACAAAGATTTAATAGGGGACACATCAATAACTTTTAGATCTTCATCTTTATTCTCGTAAAAATTAGAAGAACACGCTTTCACAAAGCAATCTTTCTTAGCATGCATCCTAGCGGTTCTTTCTTTGCACTCATCAATGGAAATTCTCATAGCTTTGAGAGACTCATTGATATCATGCTTAGGTGGAATAGATCTAAGTTTCAAAGAATCAACTTCAAAGCGGGAAAGGTCCGATACAAAGGAAAGGGTTGCGAGGCTTAACGATTTAGAATATAGCTGTTGAGGTGGCACCTTTTTCCCGGGGCAGGGGTATATGCCCGTAGCTTTCTTCTGTCACTTCTTTCAGAAATTATATCAACGTTCCTAGCCAATTCATCAACCTTAAGCAATTTTTCTTCAAGCAAAGCGTTGAAATTCTTTTGCGAACTATAAAATCCTTAACACTAGTCTCAAATCCAGAGGGCATCTTATTAAAATTTCCATAAGAATTGTTGTAGGAATTACCATAATTATTAGAGGAATTACTAGGGAACGGCCTAGGATTAAAGTTTCCTCTATACGCGTTGTTACCAAAATTATTCCTACCAACAAAATTCACATCCATAGATTCATTATTATTCTCAATAAAAGTAGACAAAGGCATATCATAAGGATTAGAAGAAACACTTTTAGTAGCAAATAATTTCATAAGTTCATCCATCTTTCCACTCAAAACATTAATTTCTTCTATCGCATGCACTTTTTTATTAGTAGATCTTTCGGTGTGCCATTGAGAATAATTAACCATAATATTATCTAAGAGTTTAGTAGCTTCCTCTAAAGTGATTTCCATAAAAGTACCTCCCGCGGCCGAATCTAAAAGGTTTCTAGAAGCAAAATTCAATCCGGCATAATTTTTTTGTATAATCATCCAAAGATTCAAACCATGTGTAGGGCAATTACGTATCATTAATTTCATTCTCTCCCAAGCTTGTGCAATCTGTTCATGATCAAGTTGCTTAAAATTCATAATATCGTTTCTAAGAGAGATGATCTTAGCGGGAGGAAAATACTTAGAGATAAAAGCATCTTTGCACTTATTCCAAGAATCAATACTATTTTTAGGCAAAGACGAAAACCAAGTTTTAGCACGATCTCTAAGAGAAAACGGAAATTGTTTCAACTTAACAATATCATTGTCCACATCTTTCTTCTTTTGCATATCACACAAATCAACGAAGCTATTAGATGGGTAGCGGCATCTTCACTAGGAAGGCCGGCGAATTGATCTTTCATGACAAGATTCAACAAAGCAGCATTAATTTCACAAGATTCAGCTTCGGTAAGAGGAGCAATCGGAGTGCTAAGAAAATCATTGTCGTTGGTATTGGCAAAGTCACACAATTTAGTATTGTCTTGAGCCATCGTGACAAGCAAGCAATCCAACACACAAGCAAACAAGAAGCAAGCGAAAAAAAGAGGCGAACGGAAAGAGAGGGCGAATAAAACGGCAAGGGTGAAGTGGGGGAGAGGAAAATGAGAGGCAAATGGCAAATAATGTAATGTGAGGGATAAGAGTTTGTGATGGGTACTTGGTATGTCTTGACTTGTGCGTAGACTCCCCGGCAACGGCGCCAGAAATGGCTCCTTGTCGGGAGTCAAATCTTGACTTGACTTGGTGTAGGCCTCCCCGGCAACGGCGCCAGAAATCCTTCTTGCTACCTCTTGAGCACTGCGTTGGTTTCCCCTTGAAGAGGAAAGAGTGATGCAGTAAATTAGCGTAAGTATTTCCCTCAGTTTTTGAGAACCAAGGTATCAATCCAGTAGGAGACCATGCTCGAGTCCCACGCACCTACACAAACAAATAAGAACCTCGCAACCAACGCGATAAAGGGGTTGTCAATCCCTTCACGGTCACTTACGAGAGTGAGATCTGATAGATATGGTAAGATAATATTTTTGGTATTTTTATGATAAAGAGAAATAAAGATGCAAAGTAAAATAAACGGCAATAGAAATAGCTAAGTGTTGGAAGATTAATATGATGGAGAATAGACCCGGGGGCCATAGGTTTCACTAGTGGATTCTCTCAAGAGCATAAGTATTACGGTGGGTAAACGAATTACTGTCGAGCAATTGATAGAACTGAGCATAGTTATGAGAATATCTAGGTATGATCATGTATATAGGCATAACGTCCGTGACAAGTAGACCGAAACGATTTTGCATCTACTACTATTACTCCACACATCGACCGCTATCCAGCATGCATCTAGAGTATTAAGTTCATAAGAACAGAGTAATGCTTTAAGCAAGATGACATGATGTAGAGGGATAAACTCATGCAATATGATATAAACCCCATCTTTTTATCCTCGATGGCACCAATACAATATGTGCCTTGCTGCCCCTGCTGTCACTGGGAAAGGACACCGCAAGATTGAACTCAAAGCTAAGAACTTCTCCCATTGCAAGAAAGATCAATCTAGTAGGCCAAACCAAACTGATAATTCGAAGAGACTTGCAAAGATAACCAATCATACATAAAAGAATTCATAGGAGATTCAAATATTGTTCATAGATAAACTTGATCATAAACCCACAATTCATCGGATCTCGGCAAACACACCGCAAAAGAAGAGTTACATCAAATAGATCTCCAAGAGAATCGAGGAGAACTTTGTATTGAGATCCAAAGAGAGAGGGAGAAGAAGCCATCTAGCTAATAACTATGGACCCGAAGGTCTGGGGTAAACTACTCACACATCATCGGAGAGGCTATGGTGTTGATGTAGAAGCCCTCCTTGATCAATGCCCCTCCGGCGGAGCGCCGGAAAAGGCCCCAAGATGGGATCTCACGGGTACAGAAGGTTGCGGCGGTGGAAATAGGGTTTTGGCTCCGTATATGATGTTTCCAGGGTATATGGGTATATATAGGAGGAAGAAGTACGTCGGTGGAGCAACGAGGAGCCCACGAGGGTGGAGGGCGCGCCCCCTACCTCGTGGCTTCCTCGTTTGTTGCTTGACGTCCACTCCAAGTCCTCTGGATCACGTTTGTTCCGAAAATCACGTTCCCGAAGGTTTCATTCTGTTTGGACTCCATTTGATATTCTTTTTCTGTGAAACCCTGAAATAGGCAAAAAAAACAGCAATTTGGGCTGGGCCTCCGGTTAATAGGTTAGTCCCAAAAATAATATAAAAGTGCATAAATAAGCCCATTAAACATCCAAAACAGAATATATAATAGCATGGAACAATCAAAAATTATAGATACGTTGGAGACGTATCAGTGGCTTCATCCTCGGTATGGTGGCTCCACTGAACTTTGCAAAACTTGATAACCTTGTTGCGTGTAACTCGGCTGGAAAACTCGAGAATCTTGACTGATTTCTCCTCGTAGGTGAGATCACTATCCAAATTAATTGCTTCCAGGGGTACTATATCTCTCAGAGGAATATCGGCCATATCTGCATGGCATTTCTTCAGCTGGGAAACGTGAAACACATCATGAGCTCCTGACAGTCCTTCGGGTAACTCCAACTTGTAGGCAACCTCTCCCATGCATTCCAAAACACGGTACGGTCTTACAAATCTCGGGGCTAACTTTCCCTTAACTCCCAAACGTTTAACTCCTCGTAGAGGTGACACTCGCAGATATGCTCTGTCTCCGATTTCATAGACTACCTCCTTGCGTTTTGAGTCTGCATAACTCTTCTGTCTGGACTGAGCTACCTTCAGTCTATCTCGAATCAGCTTAACCTTCTCTTCTGACTCTTTAATCAAATCCGGTCCAAATAACCGACGGTCTCCAACTTCATCCCACATCAACGGTGTTCGACATCTTCTTCCATACAAGGCTTCGAACGGTGCCATCTTCAAACTGGCCTGGTAGCTGTTGTTGTACGAGAATTCCGCGTAGGGCAAATTGTCATCCCAACTAGATCCATAATCTAGCGCATAAGCTCTCAACATGTCCTTCAGAATCTGATTGACTCTCTCGGTCTATCCATCTGTCTGCGGATGAAAGGTTGTACTGAACTCTAGCCTGGTACCCAAAGTCTGGTGCAGTTGGTGCCAAAAATTTGAAGTAAACTATGTTCCTCTATCTGATACGATGGTCCTCGGAACTCCATGCAGACATACGATCCTGGTCATATATATCTTGGCCAACTTTGCACTGGTATAGGTGGTTTTCACTGGGATAAAGTGAGCTACTTTGGTCAAGCGATCCACTACTACCCAGATAGAGTCATATCCCGATCGGGTCCTGGGTAATCCGGTGATGAAATCCATGCCAAGCTTGTCCCACTTCCATTCGGGTATCGGCATAGGCTACAGTAATCCTACTGGCTTCTGATGTTCTGCCTTCACTCTCTGACATACATCACATATGGCTACATACTCGGCAATGTCCTTCTTCATTCCAGTCTACCAGAAATGTTCCTTCAAATCCAAGTACATCTTAGTGTTTCCGGAGTGTATCGAGTATGGCGAGTCATGTGCTTCCTGTAGTATCAACTTCCTGATCTCGGCATTATTGGGCACATAAACACGGTCCTCAAACCACAAAGTGTCGTGTTCATCCTCACAAAAACCTTTGGCTTTTCCTTCACTCATCTTCTCCTTTATCTCAGCAATTTCTTTGTCATCCTTCTGAGCTTCTCGAATCTTTCCCAGTAATGTTGATTGAACCTCCAATGTTGCAACAAAACCTCTAGGAACTATCTTCAAACGAAGCTCCCTGAGATCTTCTGCTAACTCCTTTGGCAATCCTCCATTTACGAGGGTATTGACATAACTCTTCCGGCTCAAAGCGTCTGCTACGACATTGGCCTTGCCTGGATGATAGTGTAACTTCATATCATAATCCTTTATGAGCTCCAACCATCTCCTCTGCCTGAGGTTTAGCTCCTTCTAAGTGAAAATATTCTCTTGTGATCCGTGTATACATCACAACGGTTTCCAATGAGAAAATGTCTCCAGGTCTTGAGCGCATGCACTACAGCTGCTAACTCCAAATCATGCGTGGCATAATTCAACTCGTGCGGTCGAAGTTGACATGAGGCATATGAAACAACTCTTCCGTCTTGCATAAGTACTCCTCCAAGTCCTAAGCGAGAGGCGTCGCAATACACTTGGAAATCCTTGCGTATATCCGGCAGAATCAGCACTGGGGCTGTAGTCAAACATTTTTTCAACTCCTGAAAACTTGCTTCGCATTCTTCAGTCCAATGGAACTTGGTGTCCTTCTTCAACAATGCCGTCATAGGCTTCGCAATCTTGGAGAAATTCTCAATGAATCTCCGATAGTATCCCGCGAGTCCAAGAAAACTGCGGATCTCTCCAACTGAGGTGGGCGCCAACCACTCAGTGACTGACTGAACCTTGGTAGGATCCACTGCTATACCTTCTCCTGATGTAACATGTCCAATAAATCCAACTTCCTTCAACCAAAACTCACATTTGCTGAACTTGGCATATAACTGATGTTCCCTGAGCTTCTCAAGAACCAAACGCAAATGTTCCTTGTGTTCCTCCTCGTTCTTCGAGTACACCAAGATATCATCAATGAACACCACGACAAACTTATCCAAGAATTCCATGAACACCTTATTCATCATACTCATGAAATAGGCAGGGGCGTTAGTCAATCCAAATGACATAACCGTATACTCATATAGCCCATACCTTGTGGTGAAAGTTGTCTTAGGTATATCCTTTTCTCGGATCTTCAGCTGGTGGTACCCTGATCGCAGATTGATTTTGGAGAATACTTTAGCTCCTTGGAGCTGGTCAAACAAATCATTGATCATCGGCAGTGGGTACTTGTTCTTGATTGTCACCTCATTCAATGCATGGTAATCAACAACCATTCTTAAGAATCTATCCTTCTTCTCGACCAAGAGCACTGGGCTCCCCATGGTGATGAACTTCGTCGAATGTAACCTTTCTCCAATAACTCCTTAATCTGCTTCTTGATCTCTTCCAGATCATTCGCGGGCATCCAGTATGGTCTCTTCAATATCGGTCCGGTGCCTGGCAATAGTTCTATCAAAAACTCAATGTCCCGATCTGGCGGCATGCCTGGTAGCTCCTCTGGAAATACACCTGGGTAATCCTTCACTACAGGCACTTCCTCTTGAACAACTCCCGACAGAAAATTTACTTGGGTCCTCCTAGGCGCATGCCTAGATACATACTTGATCCTTTTTCCCTCCGGGGTGGTGAGTAAAATTGACTTACTGGCGCAATCGATGTTTCCCCATACATCGATAGCCAATCCATGCCCAGTATCACATCCAATCCTTGTGACTCCAAAATTACCAGGTCTGAGGGGAAAACATGGCTTCCAATGGTCAATGGCATCTGAAAACATCCTTGACTTCCATATACTCCGCTCCTGGTGAGCTTACTAACATAGGTGCCTAAGTACTTTGGTGGGCAACTTATATTTATCCACGAATCCCCTTGAAATGTATGAATGCGATGCACCAACATTAAAAAGAACAATTGCAGTAAATGACTTAACCAAAAACTTACCGACAACTGCATCAGGCTGCTCTTCAACCTCCTCCATGTTCACGTGGTTCACTTGTCCCCTGTTGAAAGGGTTGGGTTTCTTCCCAGAGCTTCCATTGCCATTCCCATTCTTCGCTTCAGGGCACTCAGTGGCATAGTGTCCAGTCTTCCCGCACTTGAAACAAGTAATGTGACTTAGGTCCTTCTTGGCGGGTGTGGCTGGATTGGAGCGGTTCTGATTACTGCTTGCTCCATTCCCATTCCCATTCTTGGGGCCATTGTGATTATGCGATCTTCCTCCATTGTGAGTGTGGCCTCCATGGTTATGGGTATATCCTCCCGAGTTCGGGGTGAAACGGGGCTTGTGCTGAGCTCCAGAATTGTATTTTCCTTGTCCATACTTCCTCTTGCAGCTTTCAATCTACTGCTGCTTCCCTTCAATCATAAGAGCTTTGTCTACCAGCTCCTGGTAGTTGTTAAATGTTGCCACCATCAACTGCATGCTCATCTCATCATTCAACCCTTCCATAAACTTCTCCTGCTTCGTGGCATCTGTGGCCACATCATCAGGGGCATAGCGAGATAGTTTACTAAACTCATCTACGTACTGAGCCACAGTACGATTTCCCTGGCGCAAGTTGCGAAACTCACGCTTCTTCATGCTCATAGCTCCAGTTGAGACATGGGCGGTGCGAAATGCTTGCTGAAACTAATCCCAAGTGATATTGGCTATAGGAAAAGTGGCTGTATAATTCTCCCACCATGAAGCGGCTGGTCCATCCAATTGATGTGCGGCAAAACGCACCTTCTCAGCATCTGTGCAACCTGCGGTGGTCAACTCCCTTCCAATATGGCGTAGCCAGTCATCAGCAACTATTGGCTCGGTGCTACTGGAAAACACCGGTGGCTGCAACATCAGAAAACGGTCTAAGTTGTCAACTGGTGGTGGTGGAGGGTTGTTGTTGTTGTTGCCTTGGCGCTGGACTAATATCTGCATCAAGGCATTCTACTGCTGGATCAACTGGGTGATCTCTGGTGGGAAGAAAAATCTGGTATGACGTCTCGGAGGCATCTGATGGGTTTAGAGGGGAGAGGTTAGAATAGAATGAGGTCTAGGGAGAAAACACTACCCATATGCGCATGGGACAAACACAATCATATCACACCAAATCAATTCAAGCAAGGGCATATAATCGGTCTAGAACTATCGTAACAAAAGTGCTCGGACTACTACTATATACATGGGGGAAAACTACTATTCATATGGTGGTCATGTAGAAACTTTGATCGGTGGAAGACTCCATGATATCCACTCCAGCTTCGTCTTCATAGTCATCATCACTACCATCAGGGTCGGAGTCGGTGTCGTCGATGATGATGTAGTCTTCAGAACGAATTTCCTTGGGTTCGTCGTCTTCTCCTCTTGGCGCGGGGTCTCCCATGAAAACTCCTAGCTTCCTTGTCAGGTCGTCATTCTTCTCCACAAGTATCGTGATTTCCTCCTCGTATCCGTCGCGAGTAGACTTGAGTTCCTCTTCTAGCTCATGTTCTTGGTCATCGCCTTCTTCAAATCTATCATGCCTGCGCACATCTGATTCTCCTATCGACGAATGTGCTGGTTTAACTCCTGGATGAAAGCTGCAATGGACTTGTCCCTCCTAGTGCTGATCATCTCCCATTGCTCATCTCGGCGCCCACATATCTGGTAGATAGTGTCCTTCAGCTCCTGTTTGTAGACTTCTCCAATTCGTCCCATAGTAATGTGGGCTGCCATGCTCTTGCCTAGACTCCAGGTGGGTGCATCAAAGGAAAACTCTATGGGCTCAGTGACTGGCGTGAATGTCCTCCCTGGAACTTGAACTCGAATCATCCAGCGCTCCTCTTCTGGTAAAGTGGCGGTGTAGGTCCCGGTGAAGCTGGGTATTCCGATGTTCAGGTACCTAGTGACTTCCTTCAAGTGTCGTCCAAAGGGTGTGTCTTCATCCGGTTGAGCAAACTTGTTCCTTGAGTCCACCATCCTAAAGAGTAGAAAATGGAGAGGAGTCAGAAATGAGTAGAGAAGAGTGACCTATGGCTCATCTTAGTGGTCGTGTCCTATAATCAACGTGTGCTCTGATACCATCTTGTAGCGATCCGACCTCATACGGTCAAATCTCTGTGTTCAATGTCATCCCTGGATCGGTAACGCTGACACACACAGTACTCGAAGGATTTATAACAGAATAGCAATCACACACTTATTACATCGAATGTCTCAAAAGACAACTTATTACAATAGATATGGCTTAAGATCATCAAAATACGATAACAGCGGAAGGCTTGGAAGATAAAGTGAGTCCATCAACTCCAACGACATAGCTGAGTGCATGACAAACGACCTAGCGCACCTTACTCTTCGTCTGAAAAGTCTGCAACATGATATGTTGCAGCCCGAAACGGGTCAGCACATGGAATATGCTGGCAATTTAACACAGTAAAGCAATGAACAGATAAATGCTATCACTACATGCATATATGGCTGGTGGAGGCTCTATGGTTATAATGTTTTGCCAAAAAGCCAATTTTTCCGTACAACAAAGGAATAGATTTTATTTAACTATCATGGTGGTTGAAACATCATTGAGAAGGTTCCTTCAACTCAATCCCAATTAAAGTAATCATTATCATCCCAACAAATTAATTTAGAGTGATGAGATCAAATCAATAATTCATGTACCAGATACTCAAGATGTCCATAACCGGGGACACGGCTAACCATGATTAGTTTATACACTCTGCAGAGGTTTGCGCACTTTTCCCCACAAGACTCGATCTCCTCCGTTGGATTTCTCGCACTACATGGTGTTTGAGAAACGGATGACCGAGACACAGTCTTTTAGAAGCACTAACTCTTTACTCTGGGCAGACAGTTACACCTACTTTCCCTCTACATCTTCTAGCCTACCACTGAAAGAGGTCATGCAACATACTCAACTATGCTAGAGCTCATAATAGCTTGTGGCTGCACATGGAAGTTTCTAGCATGAACAATCTTATGATCCCTTTGAGCCTGGGTGGCGGACCGTAGGATGATCACACGGGTACTCTGGGATATCCTAGGACAACACTGGATTCTCCAGGTGCCCACAAGCAATCCACCCAGATGTGTATTAAAGTTGCCACCTTAAGTTGAACCATTAATTAACAAACTCACATCTGTCATGGATACTCTCAAACCCAAACCACGTCTACGAGCATAGCATGGCAATATAAGCGTAACGTAGAAGTAACTCCCAAGGGTTTGATAATAAAACAGGTAATAGGTTCTACCTCATCATCTACTTCCGAGACCCACATGTTAAGAGGTCCTACTCATGCAATGTGTGAGGGTTGAAACAAATGCATAAAAACTGGGTAATAAAGGGGTATGATCAATGTGTTACTTGCCTTGCTGACGATCCGCAAAACCTAGTGACTCGTAGTAGCACGCTTCACACTCCGGGTATCGCAAACAAACAATAACATACATAAGCAATCAAACAGATGCATGGGTAAAACTCAAACAAGAAGATCTAACCAGAAAGTTCAACTGAAGAACTCCGGTTTGCAGAAAGAATCAAATCAAACGGAGCAACGAAACTCAAACTACGAAAGAAACAAGATCCGTTTACTAATCTGGACTAAAGTCAGATTTTAAAGTACCAAAATCTTGTTCAAGTTGGTTAAACGGAAAGAGGGCTTCGAGACGAAGATCTAGGCGCTTGTTTCACCTGATTTGGATAAACGAGCGAAAAGATAAACTAAAACGAAGATCAGGGCAGAAATCGCGATCGGAAATAATCGCGGAAAAACCCTGAAAAAATAAAACGAGACGAACAGGCTAACGAACGAACGTTCGCTGTCTGCAGCTAACTAACGACCAGCATTCGTTAAAACGAACGAACGGACGAACGTCCGCTAAATAACTAAACCGAGAAAACCGGACCGATTCTAATAAAAAACGAATCTAGGGTTTTATAAAAAAACGAACGGTTCTATCGTTTAGCCGGAAAAGACCGACGGCAGTAGATCCGGCGAGCGGCGGCTCCGGCGGGGCTTCCGGCGGGGCGGGGCGGTGGTGAAGCGGCGCGGGGCGGCGTGGGGCGGCGCGGCGGCAGTGGAGTAGCGGTGGCGGCGGCAGAAGTTGGCGGCGGAGTAGCGCAACAGCGGCGACAGAAGGCGGCGGCGCGGCGGCTTCGGCTGCGGGGCGGGGCGGTAGTGTGGGGCAAGGGGGGCGGCGGCGGCGGTATTTATGAGGGGAGGGGAGTAAGGATGGCAATTTTACCCACAGGTACGGGTACCTATGGGTACCGTACCCGCATGGGCAGGGTATGGGCACACTTTTATACCCATGGGTAGTACCCATACCCTACCCATTATGTCATGGGTAGGGAACGGGTATAGCCTTGTACCCACGGGTATATCCGTACCCTGCCCGATTGTGAACCAATGTTAAGTTATCGTCAATTAATCGTTAACTTGTCATGTGACTTCTGAGTATGTTGTACTCATGTACCTATTATTGAGCTGAGATAATTGATTTTTTTGTCAACTATGCGATCAATGAGTGTAAAAATATGAACAACTCGTGTACTATTTGTTCTACCCGCCGAGTATCAAATGGGTATGGGTACCCGTCGAGTATGGGTACGGGTAAAGTTTCATGCCCATGGGTACGGGTATGGGTAGAATTTTGTACCCACTAACTATATGGGTGTGGGTATGGTATTGCTCTACCCTGCCCATACCCTACCCATTGCCATCCTTAGAGGGGAGTGGTGGCGTGGGGCAAGGGGGGCGGCGGCGGCGGTATTTATGAGGGGTGGGGGTGGCGTGGGGGAGGGGCAAGGCGGCGGGGCGAGGCGGAGTCGGCCACAGCGCAGCCGCGTACGGGCGGCGGACTCCCGCTCGGGGTCGGGGTGACGCAGCGCGTGGGCCGGCTGGGCTTTCGGCCCAGTCGGTCCGAAGCAACCCTTTTTTTTTAACTGATTTTGCCAGAAAAAATCCTAGAAAGTAAAAATAAAAATCTAAAAATACCAAAACAAATTTTTGCCATCTAAATAGAATATTTAGAACAAAGTGAACATTTAATTGGCCTAAAATGCAATTTTAAATTATTCATTTTTTTCTAATTCAAATAAAATTGCAATAAAATTCAAATAAAATTATTTATTTGGTTTTGGTATTTTTCTTCCAATATTCCATTTATTTTGGAGAAGTCATATTATCTCGTCTCATATATTTTAATATGGAATATTTTCAGAGAGAAAAATAATTAAAACCAAAGTGATCCTTGTTTCGATATTTGATAAAATTCAAATATGAAAAACGTGAAATCCCCAACTCTCTCCGTGGGTCCTTGAGTTGCTTAGAATTTCGAGGATCGCAAAACAAAATGCAATAAAATATGATATGCATGAATGACCTATGTATAACATTCCAAATTAAAAATTTGAGATGTTACATAGATCTATTGAGCGTTAGTGACTAATTGGCAGCACGAAACTTTAAGAACTAAATGCAATGGTAGATTCAGAAAAAATGATTTTTCAAAACATATTCTGAAATTTGTGAACAATTATTGAAGATTTTGAACATCTTTTGAAATTGCAAACATTTTTGAAATTACTGTACGTTTTTTGAAATTGCGAATAATTTTTGAAAACATCAAGTATTTTTGTAATCCCGAATATTTTCTAAAGAGTGATCAATTATTGTAATTCCAAACAATTTTTGAAAATGCAAACATTTTTAAAATTCTCAATTTTTATAAAGCGCAAACATTTTTTAATTATTTGAAAAATAATTGAGACTTGAACATTTTTTGAAATACTGAATAATTTTAAAAAAAAAATCCTGAAGAATAGAGGGAAAAAAACAAAAACAACAAAACCAGATCTAAACTGGACCGGAACCTTCTAGAATATATAGCTAATTGGCCAGGCCCATCTCCTGCTCTGTCCCTCCTTTCCTGTGTGATTGGTCCACAAATCGCCACAGCGAGGGGTAAATAGGACACACACATTCATCTAGCCATCGATCGATATTGACTTGAAAGAAATCAATCGGTAGTGCCTTGGTTCCGAAAAATGTCAGTGCGTATACGTTATAAGAATAGCCAAAGTTATACTTTTAAAACGTCTCAATGTCTAAAACGCCAACTTTTCAAGACCACAGGAAGTAGTTGTCCCTTTTTTTGTTAGCTTATAGGCATTTTATTCAGATATAGCGTGTGCCTGTATCCTAAGAAAGAGGTGCTCTAGGCGGAAAATACATTGGTGATCTCGGGTGCCAGCGCACCATATATATGCAAAAAACATAGTAATTCAAAAATTCAAAAAAATTCAATTTTTTTTGGAATCAAACATGATCATGTATTGTACTCGTATAAAAACTTTTGTCAGAGAATGACTTTCATTGCATCCTAGCTCAAAGATTAAAAAAAAAGCTATATACAAGTACTGTACACACTATATTGTTGTCATAAATTTGTCATTTTTACCCCGAAGTCAATAAGGAATAATTTCTTGTCCAAACATTTAATAGGAGCACAATACCTGATCATGTTTGCTTTAAAAAAGATTCTATTTTTTTGAATTACTAATTTTTTTGGCGCACATAGGGTGCGAGGGTACCCGAGAGCACCAAGTTCCCATCCCCAAGCGATCTAGTCTAGTAGAATGAAAATATTAAACTCAACATAATAAAGATGTTTTAACTAAAAGGTACTCCCTTGATCGTTTAGATCACTAATATAGTGATCTAAATGATCTCTTATTTCTTTACGGATGGAATACCAGGAAAGGTGGAATATTGGCCTAGGTTGATGCGCAATGACACAACGATAGCGCCACCCAACCCAAGATCAAATGATCTTGTGATGCATGGGTACATAGTCTTACTTGGACACTTCCTAGTCAATAAGATCTTTTCGTGTCTTTTATAACTGAAGTACTGAACAAAGATCCCCGCAAGAAAAAAAAACAAAGACTGAACAAAGGTAGCGATCATGCATACTATGTCTTTCACTAATAACTCCTCAATCAAATTATTCTTACATCACCAACGAAGATAAGAAAAGCAAGCAAAGCATTAAGCATCACTACGTATATATGAGACGGCATGGCATGCATCATCAAACGGCAAGCAAACACATAAAGGCATAGCGGAGGACACGCGCGCGCGCATCCGGGAAACTGCATGAAAACATGCACGACACGTGCATGCATATATGGACTTATTTAGCCACCGACGACCACCAGCTGGGGCGGCCGGCCGGTAGCCTAGCCTCCTAGTAGTGGCAGGCGTAGTTGGCCTTCTTCAACATGGCGGCCTGCGCGGCGGCGGCGAACTCGGAGGTGAGCCCGACGGCGACGCACTCCTTGACCTGGTAGGCGGTGTAGGCGAACTTCTCCTTCTTGGCGGCGATGGCGTTGATGTAGGCGGCGGCGCCCTCGCGCAGCAGGTCGCCGTAGCAGTCGGTCCGGGTGTTGCACAGCGCGTCCTGCAGGGTATGGATCTTGCTGCCGAAGAAGGAGTGGCACACCTCTCCGAGGGAGCCCAGGATGCTGCCCAGGCTGCCGATGCAGTCGATGATCTTCTCCGGGTGGCCCTTCCAGTAGCTGCGCACACACGTCCAGATGCAGAGTTACAGTTAGAACAGATTGTTTTTTGAGCTTTGAATCTGCGATCCTTTGATTGATATTTAGCAGATTATTATCTAGCGGCAGGTTTGCCTTACTCGCAGGATCCGCTGTGGCTGGGGGTCGACGGTGTTGGCATCGGTGTGTAACCGCCGCCTCCTCCTCCGTAGCCACCGCCGCCGCCTCCTCCATAGCCACCCCCGCCGCCGCTGCCACCTCCTCCGTAGCCACCACCACCTCCGGAGCCCCCACCGCCACCTCCGTAGCCGCCGCCGCCGTCTGTTGAGATCGACAGATACACGGCGTGCCTCATGATCAGCAAAAGTACGTGGCAGCAGTATTATATATGCAACAAGGTAAACACACGGGACTGTGAGATCTGGAACTAATACATACACTTCTGATCAGCCAAGTGGTTTCCGTCAAGGCTCCTGGTGGCATAGCTCTGAGAGGCTATGCCCACCAAGAGAGCGGTGACCAGAAGCATCTTGGAGCCCATCCTTCCGAAGAACTCCTCGAAGTGGTAGAGACAAAGAGGACTGTGGCAGTGTCAGTGGTACTTGAGTGGGTGCCTTTGGACACTGAACCTGCAGGTATAAATACACAAGCGCGCATCACCTACCGTTGATTTGCCGGTGAGCATGCATGGACCGTGTGACCTAGCCACGGGTCGAGGGTAGTTAGCCACCACCCGCCATCAATGCCTCGGTTCATCCATCCAGCTCAGTGCCATGGCGATCTCTTAGCCTGGCCTCACGGCTAGTGCACGTGTTGAATCCATGGATTAATTGTGTGCTTAAACTTTCTTATACTAGCTATAGCTAGCATATCGTTATACGGTTTGAGGCTGGAGAAATGCGTAAGTAATTGGAACTCAAGTATGATAGCTGCTAGTTCTTTTTTTTTTTTGAGGGATTGATACTCTAGTTGCCAGTTGGAGATGGACTTGCCGAAGAGGCGGTGTGCATCGACTGTTCGGTGCAGGTTAGTCTGCAGATCGGTCGTAGCTTTCGTGTGAGAAAGGATGACATGCCACTATCATCACTAAACGGGTGTCGTTCCAACCAGATTAAATTGGATTCGGCGCTTGCCACCTACTCTCCCGCTATTTCATGGAGTGCGCCCTTAATGTTTTGGTCCTTAGGAAGTTGCGACGTCGCAGTACGTGGACGTGGACATTCAGATCATATATGTGCTGTCCTTCAGGTCCAAGTTGGATGGTCCTCCAGCGGATATATTAGAAATATAAGTCAGAAATTAAGATGGATTGCATGATCTACAAAATTAATAACAACAAAAATATGGATTGATTTTACTATATATGTGTCACCTGACTTGTTATGCAGTGAATCAATTTCTCTCGTGTTTTCTGTTTGTTGCAGATTGCAGTGAAAAGATTCATCTTCGGCCTACTTAGTTCGATTTGATCACTGCAGCTGCCAGTAATCTTAATAATGAAAGCTCTTTGCGCAATTATGCTTTCATAATGCCAAGTTGTACCAGAGCAATTATGCAGGTTTCCTGTCAGGTATTACGCTGTAATCCAGCAGCAGAGCAGAGTAGCGAAATTGCCGCTGCCTTTTCTATTTTGCAGAGTAGCGAAATTGCCGCTGTTAAGGAGTGGAGTTGCATCGTCAATTTTGTTTAAAGAAAAAAACTAGGAAGAATTTGTTCACTGCAATTAACTCAATCCATCTTACACACGAAAAGATGGTTTTCCACATATTAATCATTTCTTGGCGACAGGTCACTTTCGGGTAAAATCATACTGCGCGAAGAGACTTCCACTAGAGGTCTTCATATACAATTTAGGCTTCAAGACGGTTGTTACTACCATCAGCTCATTGCGACGGCTAACGGCAGTATGACACTGGCGGCGCATAAATACTAGTGATGACATGATGTGATCTACACTTAATTTAGTAAGTCGACGAGAGAGGGAGAGAGCCGGCTCTAGGCCTAGGCCGGGCGACCGCCTAGCGCAGACCTGGGAGGGTCCGAGGAGACCCTACGTATTGTATATGGACGACGATAATGTCCATACGTGTGGGTGTTAAGGGGTCTGGCCACACGTTTTGTGTGGTGTCTAAAAGAATCAACTCACACGCCTATGCATGGGCAAAACAAATAATGCCCACACGCCTCTTTTTTTGCCTCGCGGTCCCTCCCACATGCCTACGTGTGGGCAAAATAGATAACGCCCACACGCCGGTACTTAGGCCTCCTATCTCATGGTCTCGCACGCTCCGTGTGACAGTCACCACACGTCCCGGCAGTTGCCATGGTCTGGACCCTCTTCCATGTTCGTTTAACTGCAGTTGCCATGTTGTTGAACTACAATTGCCATGTCGGACAACTACAATTGCCATGGTTGCTCAACTGCAGTTGCCATCTCAGGTCAAAGTGCCAGATGCCATTTTTGGACAACTGCAGCTGTTGCCATGTGTGGTCTGATCTACTACAGTTGCCATGATTTGAAAACTTTAGGAGTTGTCACCTACTAACACTAGACAGTTGCCATGTAGCACTACAAAAAGACATTGGCAAAATAACATGTTCGGGTAAAAGAGAGAGTTGTCATCTGCTTACAAGCACACTAGGGGCAGTTGCCATGTACCCTGCAAAACACATGGCAACTGACATCTTTGTGTGTGGGAGACGAGACGGGCATGTGGGCGCGGTGGTATCTTTAGGAGTTGCCATCTACTAAACACTATGCAGTTGCCATGTAGCACTACAAAAAAGACATGGCAAAATAACATGTTCGGGTAAAGAGAGAGTTGCCATCTGCTTACAAGCATACTAGGGCAGTTGTCATGTACCCTGCAAAACACATGGCAACTGATAGCTTTGGGTGTGGGAGAGGAGACGAGCGTGTGGGCGAACTGATAAACGCCCACACACCAGTCCCTCCGCGTGCGTTGAAAACTGACGTGTGGGCGAACTACTAAACGCCCACACACCAGCACCTCCGCGTGTGAAAACGGACGTGTGGGCGACTGGATGAATGCCCACACACCAGCCCAATCCTACGTGGCATAAAAAATCTGGCAAAACATGCGCAGATTCTTGCAAACTCAAACCGACATTGATCCATGCGTGTGGGCAAGATGCAGACACCCACACGTGTAGGCGTTAGTATTTCCGATTGTACATTCCCTCTCTGTTAGGCGATCACTACACATGGAATCTCAAATTAGATTCACATGAAAAATGAAATCACAAATTAAAGGATACCTCTTACAAAAGTCACTTCTTAACTAGGAATAGCCCAACGTGCGACATGTGGCGGTGCTGAGGCACTCCCGCACCCTGGAACTGCCCCATGCAGAAGCCTACGACGGGGCCGGGTACCCTTCAACTAGTCCATCCCAAACTATTCCATGCATGACGCACAGAATAGATAAGGAATCGTGCACCCACCGGACAGCGTGCCGGTGGGTTTAGTTGTCTTACTCATTTTCTTGTTCATCTCATGTTTCTTCAATAAGGACACTAAAAAGGCATTTTAGATCTGATTAATATTAAGAAAAATAAAAATCGTACAATAGACAAGTAACTAGACATAGAAGGACCAGTAAAAATAAAATTACAAGGAAAATTATACTAACCTTCTTCTTTTTTCGATTGTATGCCGCATGTCGAAGATTGAAAATTGCACTGGGTCCACAGTAAAGGGAAGGGACAGATGCAAATGCCCTCTCCATATCAGGTTTTCAAGACCGCTATAATCGCTCGCCCTTGAGATAAGAGCTACAGATCGCTGAAGCAATACCAGTTGGAGTGTCACCCATGTAGTACAGGTTTGCAACCCATCAACACCAGTTCAAAGAGTTGGAAAAAACGGACCATGTCATCAACAACACAGAAGAAGATGTATTCACTGATTTTTGTATGAATAGCATATGGACAACGGTTTCTACATTCCTTCTGTTCTTGTACGGACAACGGCCCATGCTGCACATGGAATGCGCTTAGGCCTATTGTTTTTGAGCGAACTTCTTTATTTATTTTTCATGAAAATATTTTCTTCACAGAATTACAAGAGAATGCTAATCACTTTTAAAAAGAAAAAATGTCGTGGAGAATTAAAAAACATGTATGTTAAAATTAAATCACGTATAAAAAATAATTCATCGCTATTAAACTACATTCACGGATTTTTTCTAAAATATTGAATTTATTAAAACATTATGAATTAAACAAATCCAAAAACATAAAATATTGACTCCTTTTCAAAAAATGTTCAAAATACCAAAAAATGTTTCTCACTGAAATTGTTTCACAGCCATTTTGAAAATGTTCTCGAATTAATAAAAATCTAGAATTTTAATAAATATTCAGATTATATAAAAATCATCATAAAATTTAGAAATCTTGATGATTTTCTATAAAGTGTTCATAAATTTAAAAATGTAAAAACAAAAGTGAAACACATAAAAGAAAAAACTGAAAAAAAACAAAAGGGGAAATTGAAGTACAGAAATGTAAAATAACAATTGCAAAAAACAGAAAAAAAAAGTGTGCCACTGTGTGGGACGAGCATGACACACTTTGCCTTCCACGTCCGGTGTGAACCTTTTGCGTCATATAGGAGTGCACACACAGGCTCCGCACACAACTGGCCCGGCTCACCGGCGCGATGCAACTTATTTTTTTAACACGAGACGTAAAAATACATGGAAGAGGAGTGAGCTTGCGACATGTCAAACTCGTGGCCTTGCACAACTGACTTGAGCTGCTAGCCAATTGAGTTGATGGCTTCTTGTGATCAAAGCAACACAAAAGAAGATGTTGAAGTCACCGCACCAATAGCGAACCAATAGTCTTCTTGAAAGACACAGCAAATGACAAGATCTGGACGAAATTAGCATATCCAGGACCCGAACTCTACATGCCCTTTGTCGACGATAGATCAAATGTCATCGAGGTAGAGAGAGATTCGAGAGACCTTATTCCAACACGCCCTCGGCCCCCACCTCAGCCAGGGCCGGTCCTGAGATTTTAGGGGCCCGGGGCGAAACTACAATCCGGGGCCCTTCGGGGCCCTTAGTATAAATGTCTAATTAATAACCATCATATGTACATATAATTTGTATCAAAGAAAATAATTAAGTGCGTCCAAAAAGATTGTGCATATCAAATAATGAATTACATATTACCTTCAAAATTTTCTTCTAACATTCTGAGATGCAAAATCACTAACGATGGTATCAATATCAATTTCATCAACCAAATTTTTCTCGATGCATAAAGTTGCCAAGCCATTTAACCTCTCTTGCGACATTGTAGATCTCAAGTAGTTCTTCAACAATTTCAACTTCGAAAAACTTCTTTCAGCTGATGCCACAGTAACAGGCATAGTAAAGAAAATCCGGTATGCAATAGCAATATTTGGATAACAATCTGCTTCCCTCGCAAACTCAAAAATCTCCATAGCAGACATTGTTCTATCGGGCAAAGTTGACTGCATAACAATTAACTCAGAAATCAGATCATTTAAATCAACATCAGATGAACCACCCGAAGAGAAAGCACTTGCAAATTTTGTACAACTGTCTTTAAGTTCAGAACGGTCCAATGACTTCAAGGCCGTTGAACTCATTAAAAATCCAAATATATTTTTGAATGACTCAAGTTCGTCAAATCTAATTTTCAGTGAAGTGGCCGCCTTATCAACCATAATCAAAAAATAATTGACTTTAAAATCCTTCTTAGCTTCCAATATCGCTTCATCATTGTCATCTTCATCAAATTGTTTCTTCCTAGAAACACGACGCTTTACTGGAAATGATGGCTCTACACCCATTTCAGCTACGATTTCTTTGGCAATGATCACACTAGAATCAAACCCTTCCTCTCTATAAGTGTCAAAATAAGTCCTCATACCATCTATTTGCTTTAAGGCAGTCTCAATGCACATGGATGGTGATTGTAGCTTCCTGCTTACTGAATCTACAGCAAATAGAATGTCATGCCAAATGACCATGCCAAGTATGAACTCATAGCTGCCAAGCACATCAAACAATTTTTTTGCATCACTCCTATCCTTGGGTTCGGTACCACTATCTTCACTTAACTCAAGTAAAGCTGATCTTATGTTAGGAGCTTGAAATCTAATTGCTTTAACACTTTTGATACGACTATCCCAACGAGTATTGCTCAACGATTTCACAGTCAAATCTGTCACATGGCTGACAAAAACTTTCCATCTTTTCGTAGAACCACTGAATAATACATATATTCGTTGCACAATTCCAAAAAAAGAAACAGCTCTACCACAAGATTTAGCCATATCACAAAGGGTAAGATTAAGACTGTGGCAAGCACATGGCATATACAAAGCTCTTGGATTTACCTCAAGCAACCGACTTTGCACCCCCTTGTATTTTCCTTTCATGTTGGATCCATTGTCATAACCTTGGCCCCTAATATCATCAATATTAAGATCGAAGGACTTCATAGAATCAACCAATACCTTGAAAATTCCCAAACCAGATGTGTCCTCCACTACCAAAAAAGCAAGGAAGTACTCCACAATTTGTATTTTTCCATCAGATATATGAACACATCGAACCAACAAACTCATTTGTTCTTGATGACTCACATCCGGGGTACAATCTAGGATAACAGAGAAATATTTGGCCACTTTGACAATCTTGAGAATAGAATTTGTAATGTCACTAGCCATAAGAGAAATCAACTCGTTTTGAATTTTATGGCTAAGATAATGGTGATGGATCTCTTTATCTTGAATACGCCTAAGATGGTCTTGCATTACCAAATCAAACTCTGCAACCATCTCCACACAAGCTAAAAAATTTCCATTAGTATCATCATAAAGTTGCTCACTGGATCCTCTAAAAGCCAAATTGCGCTTACCAAGAAATTTCACAATGGCAACAATTCTTAAAAAAACTTGCCTTATGCGTTCCTTCTCCTTTGTGATTTGTTGCTGTAAATCTTTGTCAATTGTTTCATGCTTGCTCAGTCTAACTCTCAATTCATTCCACGAGTTCATGTTGGTAATATGGTCGACACTAGCTTCGTGCTCTTTCAGTCTCTCATTAATATGCCTCCAATCACAAAACCCATCATTCCCCATTGCACTCTTGCATTTATCAGAATTGAAAAGCTTACAGCAAAAACAGAACACTTTATTTGTGTGTTTTGAAAACACTAACCATTTTCTATCACGCACCTCTCCATTGCTCATCTTTCTTGAGTAATGGCTATACGAAAAATGTCTTAAATTTTCATCCAAAGGATATTTAGTGTTTTCTTCTTCCCTTTTAGGCCCCTTTTCCACTAATATGTCCCTCGCTTTGTTATCAAGATTACCCCAATTGCTTGGATCATAAATATCCACACTTATTGGTTCCTCATCAACACTAGTAGATTCCGCCGCAGATGAATTAAATATGGGCTCATGATCACTCACATTGGTATCATCCATGTTGACGTCAGCATTGCCTTCTGTAGGCGTATCGCCATCATCTTCTGGATTGCCATTAGCTCGGTCACCCGCAAGAACTATCGCCAACTCGTCTAGATTTCTTGGCGTGCTCGTATCGCTCTTATAATATTTGAAAAGAGATCCGCTCAATGCTTCTTTTCCTCATCTGCCTCCTTCTTCTTCTTTCTTTTATGACTTCCGGATGGATACTTTCTACCCGTACTCGACATGACCCTGCTGAAATTGAAAGGAACAATTCACTTTAAAATTAGCGCAAAGCTAATTAAAATATTACATTAAGTACAGAAGATCATCTAATATAATAAGAATCTGCTAGGGCATGGTATATTACCTTCTCTCTATAATCTAATCTGGCAACGTGGGCGCAATGATTCGAGCGCCCTAAAAATGATTCCCTGTTAATCTGTTCGATCGATCGAGAAATTGGGAATCAGGATTAGAAAGAACAGAAATACGACGAAGATCATGCGAGGGAAGAGGGCGCGCCCAGACATACCTGCTGCAGTCGCAGCCGAGTTCGAACTCGAAGAGATCCTGCTGCTGCAATCGTCGCGTACTCGGCTACTCGCGTCGTTCGTTCGTGAGGAACAACGGAATAGGAAAAGGGCAGGGAACGATCGATCCTTATTCCTAAGTTACAGGAAATCAACCCAACGATTCCTTTCCTCTCCGATCTCTCCTGACCACGTACGTGCAAACATGGGCCAGGCCCAACAGCGTATTGGATTTACTTTCCTAGGCTAGCACGCGAGGCTGAGGCGCTGAGCGAGGCGGTGAGAGATTTTTTCCATCCAAGACCTGTATGTGTATACCTAACGTACATATACCTGGGAGGGGGCCCCTGGCTTTTGGGGGCCCGGGGCGGCCGCCCCGTTCGCCCCCCCTAGGACCGGCGCTGACCTCAGCCAATGTTGCCAGAAAAAAGAAACCTAAGGATCAGAAAACGAGATGGACGTGTCCCCACTCCTCTTGTCGCCGATTAGGCAGCCAGATGGGAAGATGATGGGACCGAGGCAGTGACCCATCAGAAAGTTGTGGCCCTGACTAGGGTATGTTCCCTTTTCTGACACACTAGAACTTTTTCCTTTTCCAACATTGACGGTTCATCTAGGTTTTCAATTACGGTCACCGATTTTTGTATGAATAGCATATGGGAAGCGGTCTCTACATTCCTTTTGTTTTTATATGGACAACGGCCCATGCTGCACATGGTATGTGCTTAGGCCAATTGGTTTTGAGCCAACTTCTTTATTTATTTTTCATCAAAAGATTTCTTCACATATTTAGAAGAGAATGCTAATCACTTTTAAAAAGAAAAACATATTGTGGAGAATTTAAAAACATGTATGATAAACTAAATCATGTAAGAATAATCGTTGCTATTAAAGTATGTTCATGAATTTTAAAAAATAATGGTTAGTTTATTTTAAAAAGTCATGAATTAAATAAATCCAAGAATTAAAAATGTTGGCGCCTTTCAAAAAATTAAAAATATATTTGTTAGATATTTTGAAAATGTTCTTGAATTAAAAAGATCATGAATTTAAGAAAATACAGATTATAAAAAATATTCAATAAAATTTATAAATGTTATGATTTTTACAAAGTGTTCATGAATTTTAAAAGGGAAAAGCTTACCTTCAACCGAGCGATCGAGGGCGCGCGTCTGTCGGCTCCGTATCCGTCGGATCGTATGATGATCGGACGATCTAGAGCATCCCCGCATCCGCAGCAGCCGTGTCTGTTTCCTGGAACTCAGCTTTTGATTTAGGACAACCGTTTCTGCGACTTGCTGACAGAAGGGGGTTTCATCCTGTAGCAGCGTAGGCTTGTCTGGCTGGGAGGGTGACAGCGGCTGGATTTAGGAGGGCGACGGGGGCAGCGGCTCAGGGCGTTGGGCGACGATGACGGGTTCAGGATCGATGGTGGCTGACGTTGACTCAAGCAGGTATGATCAGAGATCCCTTGCCCCCATTTCTGGCCGATGTGGGTAGACGGTGATGGTGGTGCGCCCCTGCGATTTCTCCTCTGTGCCTTCCTCATAAATATTTGTGCTCTAGTCGGCGGCTACACGATGCTTGTGGTGGCGCTCCCCCTTGTGGTGATGGTTCGGTAACTGATACGTCCATTTTTCATCATGCTTTTTTGTTGATATTTATTAAATTATGGGCTGTTATCTCATGTTGTGGTACAATACTTATGCCTTTTCTCCTTATTTTACAAGATTTATATGAAGAGGGAGAATGCCGGCAATTGGAATTCTGGACCGGAAAGGAGCAAATTTGAGATACCTATTCTGCAAAACTCCTAATGTCCTAAAACTTTACGGAGAATTGTTTTGGAATATATATAAAAAATATTGGGCAAAGAAACAACAGAAGGGGTAGGGCGCGCCCCCAGGCTTGTGGGCCCCCTGCCATCATCCGGTGCCCATCTTCTGCTATATGGAGGGTTTTGACCTAGAAAAAATCATAAGGAAGCTTTCGAGACGAAGCACCGCCGTCTCGGGGCGGAACCTGGGCAGAAGCAATCTAGGGCTCCGGCGGAGCTATTCTGCATGGTAAACTTCCCTCTGTGAGGGGGAAATCGAAGCCATCGTCATCACCAACGATCCTCTCATCGAGGGAGGGTCAATCTTCATCAACATCTTCACCAGCACCATCTCCTCTCAAACCCTAGTTCATCTCTTTTTTTTAGAAAAGGAGGATGACCCCCGGCCTCTGCATCTGGGAGATGCATACGGCCACTTTATTTATTATTCTCGAGGACCTTACAAAGTATTACAAACAATATTCCTGAATCCACCATCTTGGCAACATATGCCGCTACTCTTATCCATATGATGAAGGGATGCTAGCTGGGCCACTACCCAAACCACTCACCTAAACCTAACATCAAAAGCCGGAAGCCCCAGCCGAGCCACATACCGGGTCTGGGGCACAATCCGGTCAGACGCACTCTTGTGTCGTCGCCGCCATCTTCCACAGGTCCGTCTTCAGATTATATTGAGTCTTCTACCTTGTGAAGGCCACTTCTGCCATCGACGTCACCATGACACCAGACAGCTACCTCCTCCTGCGCGAGTCCATCTCCGCGCATCGGACGCCGAGCCTCCACAGCGCCATGCCGCCGAACTCCGCCGCCATCAATGAGTGAGATGAAGTACCGCTCCACCACGGCAAGTACAAGGTGAGGAAGGGCGAGGTCGCCGTCGGAGACACGGCCGGAAGATAAGCACCGCAGTCACGAGACATGCCCGGAGCTATGACGGGCCGCCATCAGGATCCAGACAATCTCGCCATGCACGCCCAGCATCCCCATGCCCAAGTCGGCGCCTTCAAGAAGGTGACGACGCTATGGCGCCGCCGCCGCTTAACCACCGGGGCTAGGGTTTTCACCCGGGCGCAGGGGAAGGGGGGAAGTACGGGAGGTTTAGCCTCGGCGCCGCCACCAAGGAGGGAATGGCGTCCGGGACGCCATCGACGCCGTGACCGCCACCGGCGGCCAAGGGTTTCCCCCGGCCAAGCACCCTGCCGCCACCTCCAAACCAGCCACAACGTCAGCAGGCGCGTGCACGCCGGAGATCCAGGCCGGCCGGAGGTCATACATCACGAGCAGACCAGATCGCCTCCGATCTGACGAGGGAAGCCCGGGGCCTCCCCGCGCCATGACCAGTGCCCACCGGGACCTCGCTGCCCGCGCAGCCAAGGGGATCCGGCTGTAACGCCCGGATAATTAGGCTACAGTGATCCCACGCTAATGATGCCACATCACCTCGGTTACTGTTACTAATCTCTCGTTAGTTCAAAAAACCGGTTCAAAATTCAAATTCAAAATCAGGCAAACATAAAAGTTTTCAAATATTAAAACTAAAATGTTCGGAGTGAATCAAATATTACATAGGTAATTATGATGGAGAAAACACACCTTTATAAAATGTTTAAATACCTTAAGATGATTAAAACACCAGCAAAACAATTATTTAAATACCTTTTTTTAATTAATAAAATGTCAAACTAATTTATTTGAGGACTACACTTTTTGTGGCTATGGACTAAGTTGAGATACTAATTGAGATGATAAGTGTATATTTTACTAAAACAAAAAAAAGAAGTAATAGGAAACAAAACTAAAACAGAAAAGGTGAAATAAATAAAATAATAAAACAAAAGTAAAATGAAAGGCCCCCCACATTGGGCCAACCGGCCCAGCTAGTTAACCAACCAGCTGGCCTAGTCACGGCCTATATGGCCTATCCCCCCCGAACCCTAACTCCACCTACCCCCCACTCCACTTGATTCCCCCATCGTTTCCCTCACCCGCGCCGCCACACGCGCGCACGCTCAGTGGAGCGGGCGACCGACACCCGAGCCGCCGCTCCCTAGAGGCCGCCGCCCGCCGGCGCCGAGCACCGCCACCCCCGGCCTCCTCCTCGCGGCTCCCAACCTCCTGCGCCGCATCCCCATCCTCCTCCCCACCGGACGGCGCTCGCCCCCGACAACCGCGTCGACCCCGACGCCCACCGGACCCCGCCGCCGCCCGGAGCTACCATGATGGTCTGCCTCCCCGCCGGAACGACGTCTCCGACCTCCTCCTCGGGCCCCACTGCCCCGTTCCCTACAACACCCCGTGAGCTCCCCCTTCTCCTCCGTTAGCCCCTGTGGCCGAGCACGCTCTCCCGCCGGCCCGTGCACAACCGCATCGCCGCACCCCTGCTCCTGGCCGCGCCGAAGTGCGCGCGTTCGCGCGCCACGCGCCCGTGCCTCCTGCTTCCTCGTGCGCCCCACACTGGCCACGCCCGCGCGCTGGCTTACTGCCTCACGCCGGCCCCCACCCCGCTCCCCGCGCTGCAGCCTGCTTGCTGCGCCGCCGCTGCTAGTGCCGATGCTGCCCGCGCGCGCCCCACTCTGCCTGGCCGCTTGCCTCGCCCAACCGCGACGCCTCCAGTCGTCGCGCCCACGACCTCCCCTCGCGCTCGCCCGCGCCGACGCGAGTCCTGGTCGCCCGACGCCCCGCTCCGGCCACTGTCGCCGGCGCCGGGCCCTGCGCCGGCCCCCTTCACCCGCTGGCCGCAGCGCCCTGTCGGGCGGGCTGGCGCCCGTCGCCCGTTCGGGTTGTGCCCGTAGCCCACACCCGCTATGGCCCCCTTGCCTATGACATATGGGGCCCACCCCCAGAAAAAAAGGAATAAAATAAAAAATAAATAAATAATGATTTAAAATAAATAAATAATAAAATTAATTAATTAATTAAGATAATTAATTAACTTAATTAATCCTGTTAATATTAACTAATTAAGATTTATTAACCTAATAATTAATTAACCTAATTAACTACTGTTAATTAGCTAACAGCCCCTGACAGGTGGGACCCACCTGTCAGGTTGACCAGGTCAACGGTCAACGTTGACTGCTGACGTCATGCTGATGCATTAATTAAATTTCGAATTAAATTAATTTATTAAATTCTAAAAATGATTTAAATCTTTAAAATTTAATATAAAATAAACCGTAGCTCGGATGGAAAAACTTTGTACATGAAAGTTGCTCAGAACGACGAGACGAATCCGAATACGTAGTCCGTTTGTCAGCCACACGTTCCTAGCATAGCGAACATGGAACTTTCCCCCTCCGGTCCGACTGTCCGAAAACGCGAAACATCGGGAATACTTTCCAGGATGTTCCCCCCTTCGCCGGTACCACCTACTACCGCGTTAGGGCACACCTAGCACCGCTCATTGTCATGTCACGCATCGTCATGCTTATGTTTGCATTGTATTTACTGTTTCTTCCCCCTCTTCTCTCCGGTAGACTACGAGACTGACGCTGCTGCTGCCCAGTTCGACTACGGAGTTGACGATCCCTCCTACTTGCCAGAGCAATCAGGCAAGCCCCCCCTTGATCACCAGATATCGCCTATTCTTCTCTATACTGCTTGCATTAGAGTAGTGTAGCATGTTACTGCCTTTCGTTAATCCTATCCTGATGCATAGCCTGTCATTGTTGCTACAGTTGTTACCCTTACCTGCTATCCTACTGCTTAGTATAGGATGCTAGTGTTCCATCAGTGGCCCTACACTCTTGTCCGTCTGCCATGCTATACTACTGGGCCGTGATCACTTTGGGAGGTGATCACGGGTATATACTATATACTTTATATACATGACACATGTGGTGACTAAAGTCGGGTCGGCTCGTTGAGTACCCGCAAGTGATTTTGATGAGGGGGCTGAAAGGACAGGTGGCTCCTTCCCGGTAGAGGTGGGCCTGGGTTCCTGACGGCCCCCGACTGTTACTTTGTGGCGGAGCGACAGGGCAGGTTGAGACCACCCAGGAGAGAGGTGGGCCTGGCCCTGGTCGGCGTCCGCGGTTACTTCAAATAACACGCTTAACGAGTTCTGGGTATTTGATCTGAGTCTGGCCATTTGGTCTATACGCACTAACCATCTACGCGGGAGTAGTTATGGGTATCCCGGCGTCGTGGTATCAGCCGAAGCTCTTCTTGACGTCAGCGACGGAGCGGCGCGCGCCGGATTGGACTGGAACGCCTGCTAGGCTAGGTCTGCTTCCGGCCGCGTACGCAACGTGCAGGTGTGCAATGGGCGATGGGCCCAGACCCCTGCGCGCATAGGATTTAGACCGGCGTGTTGACCTCTCTGTTGAGCCTAGGTGGGGCTGCGACGTGTTGATCTTACGAGGCCGGGCATGACCCAGGAAAGTGTGTCCGGCCAAATGGGATCGAGCGTGTTGGGTTATGTGGTGCACCCCTGCAGGGAAGTTTATCTATTCGAATAGCCGTGTCCCTCGGTAAAAGGACGACCCGGAGTTGTACCTTGACCTTATGACAACTAGAACTGGATACTTAATAAAACACACCCTTCCAAGTGCCAGATATAACCCGGTGATCGCTCTCTAACAGGGTGACGAGGAGGGGATCGCCGGGTAGGATTATGCTATGCGATGCTACTTGGAGGACTTCAATCTACTCTCTTCTACATGCTGCAAGATGGAGATGGCCAGAAGCGTAGTCTTCGACAGGACTAGCTATCCCCCTCTTATTCTGGCATTCTGCAGTTCAGTCCACTGATATGCCCTTTACACATATACCCATGCATATGTAGTGTAGCTCCTTGCTTGCGAGTACTTTGGATGAGTACTCACGGTTGCTTTCCTCCCTCTTTTCCCCTTTCCTTCTACCTGGTTGCCGCAACCAGATGCTGGAGTCCAGGAGCTAGAGACCCCGAGGATGATTCTACGTGGAGTTCGGCTTCGAGGAGTAGTTAGGAGGTCCCAGGCAGGAGGCCTTGCCTTTTCGATCGTTGCTACTTTTGTGCTAGCCTTCTTAAGGCAAACTTGTTTAACTTATGTCTGTACTCAGATATTGTTGCTTCCGCTGACTCGTCTATGATCGAGCACTTGTATTCGAGCCCTCGAGGCCCCTGGCTTGTATTATGATGCTTGTATGACTTATTTATGTTGTAGAGTTGTGTTGTGATATCTTCCCGTGAGTCCCTGATCTTGATCGTACACATTTGCGTGCATGATTAGTGTACGGTCAAATCGGGGGCGTCACAAGTTGGTATCAGAGCCGACTGCCTGTAGGAGTCCCCTTTCCAACTCCTTGGCCGAAGTTGAGTCTAGTCATTGCAAAACTTTTACTAACATGGCTGTGTGTCTTACGGGCCCACGTCGCCATTGGGTGGTATTAGGATCTTTTACTCCTTGTCTATACTCTGGGACTCTGATCTCTCTTCTATTCGGGTTAATTGAATTTTGCTAAATCTGACATTAGGATCTCGTTATCACTTTCACCCGGAGAGCCCCTTATTACTGATGATCGTCTGTTGCACGTGAAGACCCTGAAGATACTCTCCGCTGATAACCCGAGAACTTGTGTTCATCGCTTTTGCAATTCCCTTTCAACGATAAACTCCTATGGATAGCCACGTATACTCGCCATTCATACAATGTTTCCCAGTTGATCTTGTTATTACAAGATACCCCGAAATTCTCTTTGCTGCTCCGAGAATCCTTTGAGCTTACTGCCTTGCTGTTCTTTGCCACATGAATACCATTAAGGATAATTTCTAGCACTCACCGGATATTTGCTCATCCCCAGTTGATTCATGTATTTCACAAAAGTCTTCAAAATACTATTTGAACTTCCGAAATCCTGAGTAGCCTATTGCTCTTGAAATTCTTACTTGCTTGCATTATGGTTAATCCCATAAGTCTAAATCTTATTGGCATCTCTTGTCATTATCATTTTGAGTCCGTTGATTCAATTTGTTGCGAAAGCTCGCAATCCTCAATCAGATCCTAGAATTCATCCTTCCGGCTCAGACGTCATTTTAAACGTGAGCTGGATCTCGACCAATCAAATTTGCCATCGATTGTACCCGTAAGTTTACTCGACTTATCCATCCCTAATCAGAGCATTGCTTCTGATCCCTTGTCTTGGAATTCATAATTCCTTTGCATTTGAGCTTTTGAGTTAGTCAGTTGTTTCTATAATCTGATCTCCTTGCATTCTTTCTTCCTCTGGTTGAGTACTGATGCTCACATCAGATCCCTTGTGGACCACCAGACCCTTTTGTCGGATTTTATCCGACAATGTCCTCCATATTAAATAAGCTTGTGAGCTTTTCCTCGGATACATGATGCCTTTGGTAAATTGTATCCTCTGCTTTGTGAACCATGCTCTACTTTCGAGCTTGTATTATTTACTCCGAAGTTTGTGGTATATGTTCCTAAGATGCCCTGATGGGTTGAACCTACACCTTCCCTAATCCGTGTGAACCCGAAAGATTTCACGGGTCATACTTATCTGGTATTGCATCAGGTAAAAACTTTCGACAACTAATGTCATTATCAAAATACGAGAGGCGAATGGAAGGTTATGCATTGAAGAAGTGGGAGTCGACCTTGAACCTTTGTGTTCATGCCCATGGACACGATGTAGATCCTATCAGGGAAGCTTCTTATAATAATAGCTATTTCCCTGGTATAATATCATCTGGTGTCGGTGAATTGATCCTTTGCAATCGTGGTTCCGACCATGTTTCTCCTTGATTCCGTTTCTCGTGCAAGTTTGAGCACTTGTCTTCTGCAAATCAATACCCTAGTCCAACCTCTACCTTGATCTGTCGTCGAGTATTACCCCCTGGTATCTCGAGATTATCATGGAACTGCATAACTTCTTATGAGTTCTTCATCAAGTGCTACATTCTCACTGATTCCAATTTTCCACGCGCTCTGGGTTATTAATCACGCAAAGACACCGATAACTGAACCGAGTCCGCACTACGGTTCAACAACTCTTAGTAATCTTCTTTAAGTACGAGTTTGTACCCGATCACGCCATTCCTAGCCTGTTTGGCTATATCATTATCTTGATGATTTTAACTGTGCTACCTGGTCCTTATTCCCGGAGCACCACTTTCGACGATGAGCTAAGCTTACGTCGATTTTCCTCGTCATATCGTTTCACCTCGAACAACAAACTTGACCCCGAGTTTGTGTAGTATCTGTGGCTCCAATAATCTTTTGTTGCATCAGTCCTTTTGCTTGATGCAGTCGCTGATCAATTGCTTCTTCGTGGATCCCCTCGACAACAAAATGTCGTGATCATCATCAACATTTTGACTCCTTCCAGGATATCAATGGAATTCTTGATGATAAGTGCCATCCTCGTTCCTTGGTAATTTGAGTTACCATCGACAACATCCTTACATTCCTTTCATCACAAACTTGATCATGTTATGGAGCTCCTTGCTAACCAGCTTATGTTATGTTCTACCTTGGAGTATTACCATCTTTTATGTCAAGGATATTGTGAGAATTTCTCCACCTCTTGAGAATTCTTGATATAGTAATACTTCTTGCCATCTCCATTTGTTTTCTGATCCCCGTGTTGTTTCTAACCGGAAAACCGACAATTGAACTATGATGTGCGACTTCAAAACTCCTAGCAACCCTATTGCTTTGAAGTTAATGGTCGATATTTCATTCTTAGACCATTGGTTATCGAATCACCGTTCTAACATAGATCATTCTACCTAAGCCCATATTTCGGGTGCACCTTTCAACCAATGTTTAATTGTGTATGTTTTCCTCGAGCATACCTCATTATATCATTTGATCTGACAAATGTTATCTCCTTGTTCACATAAGTGTGGAAATCCCTCTTTTTGGAAATCTCGAGGAATTGTCGCTGAGTCCATCAGCCACCCCCTCATCCTCTCCTTGGTTTAATGATGAACTCTTGTTTCGGAACTTGCTTTCATAGTTCATTTCCCGAGAATCTTACAATGTCATCCCATCAATTTGTGTTGCACCTTTCTTCTCAGACATCCTGAGTCTGAGGTATCCTGACACCAATCAGATCTGAACCTCGGTCAGATATGATGGTTGGAACATATTTCCAAGAGTTATACATTGGTCTTTATATGACCCGGTAGGGCGATGTCGTGCCTAGCACACCTGGCCGGAGGACCTATTGTTACCATTTCCTTTTAGCAAGGTTAGCCATTCTTCCATGAGGGAATTGTAAGACTTATTCTATAAGTTGTTCCTGATGGATCCTTTTTGTTTCCAAAGTCTGATCTTCACCTGTTGACCATGTCAATGCTATCTCGAAGAATGTCTATGGTACTCCGATCTTCAATAAAAACATTTGAAGCCCAAAGCTAATTGTTTCCTGCTCAATTAACCAGACACCGTTGTATGGGTAATGACATGAAATTTCTCTCCCCTTACCTAAAGGGTTTTCTACATTATATCCTGTCATGGATATCATGCTCTGCTTGACCTTGGGAAGGTTATACCCTTGAAATATGTGTTTAAACACATTTTCCTTTCCATTGTTCTGTTTAATCTGATAATCATATTTTCCTTTCCATTGTTTTGTTTAACCTTTCTTGTAATCTGACTTAGCTGAGCAGAGATAATTCCCTGCTTAGTTGAGCACCTCGTTGTACCACTCTCTCAGTAGACCATGTTACTTTTGTTGAGGACATTTCGGTAGCCACCGATGGATGAGAACTTGCCTATTGGTCCGCCTCGTTTCAACGAGCAGGAAAATAGTTCTCTTCGTCCCTCGCCCTTGGTACCAACGTGTTGCCGACATAACTGACAGGGTACTCTCTGACATGCCTTGCTATCATGACCGTGCAAGATGTCACTGCTCCTACAAAAAAAACCACATGGTGGGCCCATAACCCACAGTTCCACAGGATCGAAACCTGACTCTCTTGTACACCCCCTGTTCCCAAGGTTATTTCTCACGTTTGGCTTCGTATGTAATTCACGTGCCACCTTTCGTGAGATCATCAATTTTGGTATCAGACACAATACTTATTCCCGTTGCTTTGAACCCTACAGGCATCGAGCGATTGCCTGCCCGCTCGAAACTTCCCCACGATACCTCCTTACTTTGCTCTCGATATTGTCTTAAATTTCCATTCGAGAGTTACTTTCTGCCACCTTCCCCGATGTTATCAACCAGATAGTCAACCATTCAGAGGTCTGTTATTCCGAAGTTACCCCTTGTCCTTCGTAAGCACGATGGAGTTCCCGAAGAAAGGATGCCAGCTTCATCATGATTACCTTAAGCATCAAAAATGAAGACATCAATGTAACGGATCAACTTCTTCGAGAAGAGCAACCAAGACCGAGAAGATTCGTTAGAATTCCGTAACCAGAACTTTTCCCCCTACTCTACCTCTTAAATCTCGGGACGAGATTTCTTGTAGTGGAGGAGAATTGTAACGCCCGGATAATTAGGCTACAGTAATCCCACGCTAATGATGCCACATCACCTCGGTTACTGTTACTAATCTCTCGTTAGTTCAAAAAACCGGTTCAAAATTCAAATTCAAAATCAGGCAAACATAAAAGTTTTCAAATATTAAAACTAAAATGTTCGGAGTGAATCAAATATTACATAGGTAATTATGGTGGAGAAACCACACCTTTATAAAATGTTTAAATACCTTAAGATGATTAAAACAACAGCAAAAACAATTATTTAAATACCTTTTTTTAATTAATAAAATGTCAAACTAATTTATTTGAGGACTACACTTTTTGTGGCTATGGACTAAGTTGAGATACTAATTGAGATGATAAGTGTATATTTTACTAAAACAAAAAAGAAGTAATAGGAAACAAAACTAAAACAGAAAAGGTGAAATAAATAAAATAATAAAACAAAAATAAAATGAAAGACCCCCCCCCCACGCTGGGCCAACCGGCCCAGCTAGTTAACCAACCAGCTGGCCTAGTCACGGCCTATATGGCCTATCCCCCCCGAACCCTAACTCCACCTACCCCCCACTCCACTTGATTCCCCCATCGTTCCCCTCACCCGCGCCGCCACACGCGCGCACGCTCAGTGGAGCGGGCGACCGACACCCGAGCCGCCGCTCCCTAGAGGCCGCCGCCCGCCGGCGCCGAGCACCGCCACCCCCGGCCTCCTCCTCGCGGCTCCCAACCTCCTGCGCCGCATCCCCATCCTCCTCCCCACCGGACGGCGCTCGCCCCCGACAACCGCGTCGACCCCGACGCCCACCGGACCCCGCCGCCGCCCGGAGCTACCATGATGGTCTGCCTCCCCGCCGGAACGACGTCTCCGACCTCCTCCTCGGGCCCCACTGCCCCGTTCCCTACAACACCCCGTGAGCTCCCCCTTCTCCTCCGTTAGCCCCTGTGGCCGAGCACGCTCTCCCGCCGGCCCGTGCACAACCGCATCGCCGCACCCCTGCTCCTGGCCGCGCCGAAGTGCGCGCGTTCGCGCGCCACGCGCCCGTGCCTCCTGCTTCCTCGTGCGCCCCACACTGGCCACGCCCGCGCGCTGGCTTACTGCCTCACGCCGGCCCCCACCCCGCTCCCCGCGCTGCAGCCTGCTTGCTGCGCCGCCGCTGCTAGTGCCGATGCTGCCCGCGCGCGCCCCACTCTGCCTGGCCGCTTGCCTCGCCCAACCGCGACGCCTCCAGTCGTCGCGCCCACGACCTCCCCTCGCGCTCGCCCGCGCCGACGCGAGTCCTGGTCGCCCGACGCCCCGCTCCGGCCACTGTCGCCGGCGCCGGGCCCTGCGCCGGCCCCCTTCACCCGCTGGCCGCAGCGCCCTGTCGGGCGGGCTGGCGCCCGTCCCGCCCGTTCGGGCTGTGCCCGTAGCCCACACCCGCTATGGCCCCCTTGCCTATGACATATGGGGCCCACCCCCAGAAAAAAGGAATAAAAGTAATAAATAAATAAATAATGATTTAAAATAAATAAATAAATAATAATAATTAATTAATTAAGATAATTAATTAACTTAATTAATCCTGTTAATATTAACTAATTAAGATTTATTAACCTAATAATTAATTAACCTAATTAACTACTGTTAATTAGCTAACAGCCCCTGACAGGTGGGACCCACCTGTCAGGTTGACCAGGTCAACGGTCAACGTTGACTGCTGACGTCATGCTGATGCATTAATTAAATTTCGAATTAAATTAATTTATTAAATTCTAAAAATGATTTAAATCTTTAAAATTTAATATAAAATAAACCGTAGCTCGGATGGAAAAACTTTGTACATGAAAGTTGCTCAGAACGACGAGACGAATCCGAATACGTAGTCCGTTTGTCAGCCACACGTTCCTAGCATAGCGAACATGGAACTTTCCCCTCCGGTCCGACTGTCCGAAAACGCGAAACATCGGGAATACTTTCCCGGATGTTCCCCCCTTCGCCGGTACCACCTACTGCCGCGTTAGGGCACACCTAGCACTGCTCATTGTCATGTCACGCATCGTCATGCTTATGTTTGCATTGTATTTACTGTTTCTTCCCCCTCTTCTCTCCGGTAGACTACGAGACTGACGCTGCTGCTGCCCAGTTCGACTACGGAGTTGACGATCCCTCCTACTTGCCAGAGCAATCAGGCAAGCCCCCCCCTTGATCACCAGATATCGCCTATTCTTCTCTATACTGCTTGCATTAGAGTAGTGTAGCATGTTACTGCTTTCCGTTAATCCTATCCTGATGCATAGCCTGTCATTGTTGCTACAGTTGTTACCCTTACCTGCTATCCTACTGCTTAGTATAGGATGCTAGTGTTCCATCAGTGGCCCTACACTCTTGTCCGTCTGCCATGCTATACTACTGGGCCGTGATCACTTTGGGAGGTGATCACGGGTATATACTATATACTTTATATACATGACACATGTGGTGACTAAAGTCGGGTCGGCTCGTTGAGTACCCGCAAGTGATTTTGATGAGGGGGCTGAAAGGACAGGTGGCTCCTTCCCGGTAGAGGTGGGCCTGGGTTCCTGACGGCCCCCGACTGTTACTTTGTGGCGGAGCGACAGGGCAGGTTGAGACCACCCAGGAGAGAGGTGGGCCTGGCCCTGGTCGGCGTCCGCGGTTACTTCAAATAACACGCTTAACGAGTTCTGGGTATTTGATCTGAGTCTGGCCATTTGGTCTATACGCACTAACCATCTACGCGGGAGTAGTTATGGGTATCCCGGCGTCGTGGTATCAGCCGAAGCTCTTCTTGACGTCAGCGACGGAGCGGCGCGCGCCGGATTGGACTGGAACGCCTGCTAGGCTAGGTCTGCTTCCGGCCGCGTACGCAACGTGCAGGTGTGCAATGGGCGATGGGCCCAGACCCCTGCGCGCATAGGATTTAGACCGGCGTGTTGACCTCTCTGTTGAGCCTAGGTGGGGCTGCGACGTGTTGATCTTACGAGGCCGGGCATGACCCAGGAAAGTGTGTCCGGCCAAATGGGATCGAGCGTGTTGGGTTATGTGGTGCACCCCTGCAGGGAAGTTTATCTATTCGAATAGCCGTGTCCCTCGGTAAAAGGACGACCCGGAGTTGTACCTTGACCTTATGACAACTAGAACTGGATACTTAATAAAACACACCCTTCCAAGTGCCAGATATAACCCGGTGATCGCTCTCTAACAGGGTGACGAGGAGGGGATCGCCGGGTAGGATTATGCTATGCGACGCTACTTGGAGGACTTCAATCTACTCTCTTCTACATGCTGCAAGATGGAGATGGCCAGAAGCGTAGTCTTCGACAGGACTAGCTATCCCCCTCTTATTCTGGCATTCTGCAGTTCAGTCCACTGATATGCCCCTTTACACATATACCCATGCATATGTAGTGTAGCTCCTTGCTTGCGAGTACTTTGGATGAGTACTCACGGTTGCTTTCCTTCCTCTTTTCCCCCTTTCCTTTCTACCTGGTTGCCGCAACCAGATGCTGGAGTCCAGGAGCTAGAGACCCCGAGGATGATTCTACGTGGAGTTCGGCTTCGAGGAGTAGTTAGGAGGTCCTAGGCAGGAGGCCTTGCCTTTTCGATGGTTGCTACTTTTGTGCTAGCCTTCTTAAGGCAAACTTGTTTAACTTATGTCTGTACTCAGATATTGTTGCTTCCGCTGACTCGTCTATGATCGAGCACTTGTATTCGAGCCCTCGAGGCCCCTGGCTTGTATTATGATGCTTGTATGACTTATTTATGTTGTAGAGTTGTGTTGTGATATCTTCCTGTGAGTCCCTGATCTTGATCGTACACATTTGCGTGCATGATTAGTGTACGGTCAAATCGGGGGCGTCACACCGGCCTACCTCACCGACGAGCACTCCCCGCCGCCGGAGGAGCGCCGTCCGCACCAGCGAGGCCGCCGCCTCAGATCCGCCGTGAAGAACGCCACGCCGCCACCGGCCCGCGCGCTACCCTAGTTCATCTCTTGTATTCAATCTTTGTCCCAAAACCTCAGATTGGTACCCGTGGTTGCTAGTAGTGTTGATTACTCCTTGTAGTTGATGCTAGTTGGTTTATTTGGTGAAAGATCATATGTTCAGATCCTTAATGATATTTATTACCCCTCTGATCATGAACATGAACATGCTTTATGAGTAGTTACGTTTGTTCGTGAGGAAATGAGAGAAGTCTTGTTATAAGTAATCATGTGAATTTGGTATTAGTTCGATATTTTGATGAGATGTATGTTGTCTTTACTCTAGTGGTGTTATGTGAACGTCGACTACATGACACTACACCATGATTTGGGCCTAGTGGAAGACATTGGGAAGTAATAAGTAGATGATGGGTTGCTAGAGTGATAGAAGCTTAAACCCTAGTTTATGTGTTGCTTCGTAAGGGACTAATTTGGATCCACATGTTTCATGCCATGGTTAGATTTATATTAATTCTTCTTTCGTAGTTGCGGATGCTTGCGAGAGGGGTTAATCATAAGTGAGAGGCTTGTCCAAGTAAAGACAGCACCCAAGCACTGGTCCACCCATATATCAAATTATCAAAGTAACGAACGTGAATCATATGAGCATGATGAAAACTAGCTTGACAATAATTCTCATGTGTCCTCGGGAGCACTTTGCTTTATATAAGAGTTCGTCCAGGCTTATCCTTTGCTACATAAAGGACTGGGACACCTTGTTGCACCTTTGTTACACTTGTTACTTGTTACCCGTTACGAATTATCTTATCACAAAACTATCTGTTACCGATAATTTCAGTGCTTGTAGAAAATACCTTACTGAAAACCGCTTGTCATTTCCTTCTGCTCCTTGTTGGGTTCGACACTCTTACTTATTGAAAGGACTACGATTGATCCCCTATAATTGTGGGTCATCAAGACTCTTTTCCGGCGCCGTTGCCGGGGAGTGAAGCACCTTTGGTGAGTAGAATTTGGTAAGGAAAAATTTATATTACGTGCTGAAATTTACTGTTACTTGTCACTATGGAAAATCATCCTTTGAGGGGTTTGTTCGGGTTATCTTCACCTCGACCGGAAGAACAAAGAGTTGCTCCTCAACCTACTGCACCTACTGAAATTTTTTATTATGAAATTCCTTCGGGTATGATAGAGAAACCGCTAGCTAATCCTTATGCAGGAGATGGAACACTACATCCTCATATGCATCTAATCTAAGTGGATGAAGTTTGTGGATTATTTAAGCTTGCAGGTTTGCCCGAGGATGAAGTCAAGAAGAAGGTCTTCCCTTTATCTTTTAAGGGAAAGGCATTGACATGGTATAGGCCATGTGATGATATTGGAGCTTGGAATTACAACCGATTAAAATTGGAATTTCATCAGAAGTTTTATCCTATGCATGTGGTTCATCGTGAACGGAAAATTATATATAATTTTTGGCCTCATGAAGGAGAAAGTGTCACTCAAGCTTGGGGGAGGCTTAAGTCAATGTTATATTCATGCCCCAATCATGAGCTCTCAAGAGAAATTATTATTCAGAATTTTTATGCTCGGCTTTCTCGTAATGATCAATCCATACTCGATACCTCTTGTACTGGTTCTTTTATGAAGAAGACTATCACTGGTACAACGAGCTGCTATACAAATGGTTTTAACCCCTTTCCACGACGGCATTTTAAGCCATCGCCAAGCGACTGTGGGCGATAGGGGAGTCCTTTACACATGACCCAGAAACCGTCGGGGATAGGGAGTAGGAATGCATACGTTTTCCAGAACAAAGTGCATGTGATGCCCGCACCTATCCGAAATGCGATTTTTCACACAACTGTTTGGGATATATCTAATATCCCAAACGCTCCATCCTTGCTACTCGTGTGTGCTGGCATTACCATAGCAGTCGGACTTCTTTGGTTTTACCTAAAACCAGGCGCAGTCCAGGCACATTCTACGCACGTACCAAACTGGCTCTACGTTTACGATGCTCGGCACATCACAAAAAGTTCATGTTTGTAAACCGTGTACAATAGGTCGACAATCACACACATTTCGTTTTCCCGCACCGTTTGTGATATTGTCTGACATCACACACGCTTTGCAAACGGCAACTATGTGCATGGTTACACATTTTCCTCTCCGTGAACCATGTCGGATTATGATGTATACCACACACGCTCTACTTTTATAGACCGTGTGCGCCGTAATGACCCGCAGAGCGTAATTTCACCCTAATTAATTGGTGCTATTTAAAATTGTACCTAATTTGAATTTGAAAGTAGGCTATAGCTTTATTCATATCCATCAGGTTCAAACAACCAATGCATTATTCGATTTATAGGTACATATGTTCAAGAATACATCAAACAAAATAATTACATAAGCACCAAATAAAGAATGATGAACCAGGGTTGTATACTTGTACTACTAAAGATGGTAAAGAAAGAGGCGAGAGACATTCTGGTTCCTGAACAAGGTGAAGCGGAATGGCCCTATTGTGCTCTCCTCGATGTAGAAGGCACGCATGACTCTAGTCCAACCCCTTGTGATGGCCAACTGCCAAACATGTAGTTTGAGAGGTAATCTTGAGTAAACTGCTTCATGATCCACTACAAAGGAAAAAGATTCAGACATTCTCATCTAACACAACTCATTATGGGCAATAAAAAGAAGGCTACAGAGTTCTTACTTACCATCCTGCTGTTCACTGTTGTCTTGCATTAAGTGTAAACAAATAGTTTGATTGACATATTTTGACCCATTTTAATAACAATCTTTATCAGTTTCCTCACTTGATGCTGGTTCATGAATATCTCATTGCCCCATACGCAGAAAGGGTCGAAGTGTGGATCTTTGGCAATGACATATGTACCTCTAAAAGCACCAAATTAATATTAGAAGCTAAACAACAATTGCAAAATGAAGTAGTACAACACTCCCTCCATCCCATTATATAATATCTTATTACATGTATATCTAGACATCATCGGAACATTAAGGTAACACTCTCCTTGTTGCTATGTAGCCTGCGATTGCATATTTAGTCATTCAGTACAATGCATGTAGCTATGTAGCCTCAGATATATTAAATATGACCCTAGTTAACCTACCAATAAATGGGTTACAGATATATTCAGTGAAATGTCTAATTCAACGATTAATCCCTTATCAGGCCCCAGGCTATATGGTACCAGCTACCGATATCCTGAACAGTGAGTATATATAAGCAATGTGATGAAACTAACCTCGATGGAAAACAACAACTGTTCTCAATATTGTCATGTATGAGTACATATAAAGAAATGTTAAGCACAACAGGCTAAACATCAACCAAATATATCCATGATAGACAACATAATCTGCAAATGATAGCTTCAGTGTGCAGGTTTAAGCATGCTAGTTAAGCAAAATAAGAAGTGGAAAGGTGTGTTAACTGCAACAGGCATAACATTTAGAAACAAGCAAATATAGTCATTCAAACTTGTGCAGGTCTAAAGTACACTAGTTTTGTTAAAAAACAAAAAGGCATGTTAACTGCAACACCCTAAACAACATCCAAATATCGTAATTCATAGTGGTATTGATGAAACTGTTATTGATGAAATTGAACTGCATGGCAAATAGTTGCACATATAGAGCATCACATTCTGAATAACTGAAATAAACAAGGCATACGACCATCTCTAGCCGATCCCCTAAAAGTTAATGGACTAAAACCCTTGGTGGAGTATATATATATACTACAGCAATTTTTGGCTGTTTCTAGTCGACCCCCTAAATTTAAAGTTGTAAACTTCAATTTGATCAAGTTCAAAGCAGGTCCGAAAGTAGCATGCATTCAAACATAAACAAAGATAGTTTTGCATAACCGAACATAAAACATAAATTTAAATTAAACTAAACTACTTTCGGTTGAAGTGGAGGTCGAGCCAATCCTTCCTCGTCAGGTACGGTGGGCCGCGAGCCGGTTCCGGGACGGTGCCATCATCGAGGTCGTTGGGGGAGACACTCCTCCACTCGTCGACATCGATCTCCTCGTCCTCGCCGCCCACCTCGACACCCTACACGCCGCCGTCCTCACTGCCTTCGACCTCGTCATCGAAGGAGAGTACGATAACCTCGCCGCCCTCCACGCCGGCAAAGATCATCCGCTTCGCCTCCACGAGCTCCAGGTGCTGCCGGCGGAGCTCTTGCATGTAGGCCTCATCGGCGGCCTCTTCCTCGAGGCGCTCCCATGCCTTGCGGTCCTCCCGCGCCATAGCCGAGCTCAGCACCCCCACGCTCCGGCGGGACGAGGTCGACCGGACGTGTGCCGAAGGGGAAATTGAGCCTAGCTGTCGCTCCGTGGTAGCGGACCTGCCAGCGGTCGTACTCCATGGCCGCAAGCTCAGCTGTGTGGAAGCTACCAAGCCACTGGCGGGTGTGGGTCTCCTGATCCGTAATCTCGGCGACCCACGTCCCCCAGCACCGCTGCCGGACCCCGAGGTAGGACCTCGTCGGTGGTCGGGCTTGAGGGAGGACGGGGAAGTCCTCGAACCTGCGTAGGGGTGCGACGGTGGGCGGATCGGGCGACCGGCGATGGCAGATCGATAAAGAGCCCGTAGAGGACGACGGGGACAACTCGGCGGCCACCTCGCCAGCGTCAAGCGAAGAGGCCGCGATAAACCTCTTTTGAGCCGTTGACAACTCGCGCTCCCCGACACAAAGGTAGAGGTTGAGGATGGAGGTGGCGGTGGCGATGGTGGCGACCTACCAATGGTTTCGAGCGAGGGAGGGGTGGTGTGTGTGTCTGTGTGAGTGAAGGTTTTGGGGTGTGTGTTGAAGGAAATATGCCCTAGAGGCAATAATAAAGTTGTTATTTTATATTTCCTTATATCATGATAAATGTTTATTATCCATGCTAGAATTGTATTAACAGGAAACTTGATACATGTATGGATACATAGACAAAACACCGTGTCCTTAGTAAGCCTCTACTAGACTAGCTCGTTGATCAAAGATGGTTAAGTTTCCTAACCATAGACATGTGTTGTCATTTGATTAACAGGATCACATCATTAGGAGAATGATGTGATGGACAAGACCCATCCGTTAGCTTAGCATAATGGTCATTAAGTTTTATTGCTATTGCTTTCTTCATGACTTATACATATTCCTTAAACTATGAGATTATGCAACCCCCTGATACCGGAGGAATACCTTGTGTGCTATCAAACGTCACAACGTAATTGGGTGATTATAAAGATGCTCTACAGGTATCTCCGAAGGTGTTTGTTGGGTATGCATAGATCTAGATTAGGATTTGTCACTCCGAGTATCGGAGAGGTATCTCTGGGCCCTCTCAGTAATGCACATCATAATAAGCCTTGCAAGAAATGTGATAATGAGTTAGTTGCTGGACGATGCATTACGGAACGAATAAAGAGACTTGCCGATAAAGAGATTGAACTAGGTATGAAGACACCGACGATCGAATCTCGGGCAAGTAACATACCGATGACAAAGGGAATAACGTATGTTGTTATTGCGGTTTGACCGATAAAGATCTTCGTAGAATATGTAGGAACCAATATGAGCATCCAGGTTCCGCTGTTGGTTATTGATCGGAGATGTGTCTCGATCATGTCTACATAGTTCTTGAACCCGTAGGGTCCGCACGCTTAATGTTCGATGACGATTTGTATTATGAGTTATGTGTTTTGGTGACCGAAGATTGTTCGGTGTCTCAGATGAGATCACGGACATGACGAGGAGTCTCGAAATAGTCGAGAGGTAAAGATTGATATATTGGACGAAGGTATTCGGACACCGGAATGGTTTTGGGACGTTTCAGATATTTATCTGGGTACCGAGGGGTTACCGGAATCCCCCGGGGAAGTAATGGGCCTTCATGGGCCATAGGGGAAAAGAGAGGGGAGCCCGCAGGGTGGCCCCCCCAAGGGAGTCCAAATTGGACAAGGGGGAGGGGCGCGGCCCCCTTTCCTGTTTCCCTCTCCCTCTCCCTCTCGTTCCCTCTTTCCCCTTCATGAGAAGGAAAGGGGGGGGGGGGCGAATCCTACTAGGAGTGGAGTCTTAGTAGGACTCCCCCTGGCGCGCCCCTTGGTGGCCGGCCTTCTCCTCCCCTCCTTTATATACGGGGGCAGGAGGGCACCCCAAAGCACAACAGTTATTCTCTTAGCCATGTGCGGTGCCCCCCTCCACAGTTTACTCCTCCGGTCATAGCGTCATAGTGCTTAGGCGAAGCCCTGCGCGGATCACATCACCATCACCGTCACCACACCGTCGTGCTGACGAAACTCTCCCTCGAACCTGTGCTGGATCAAGAGTTCGAGGGACGTCATCGAGATGAACGTGTTCTGAACTTGGAGGTGTCGTACGTTCGGTACTAGATCGGTTGGATCATGAAGACGTTCGACTACATCAACTGCGTTAACCTAACACTTCCGCTTTCGGTCTACAAGGGTACATGGACACACTCTCCCCTCTCGTTGCTATGCATATCCTAGATAGATCTTGCGTGATTGGTGCTACGTTCCCCAACAGTGGCATCCGAGCCAGGTCTATGCGTAGATGATATGCACGAGTAGAACACAAAGAGTTGTGGCCGATAATAGTCATACTGCTTACCACCAACATCTTATTTTGATTCGGTGGTATTGTTGGATGAAGCAGCCCGGACCAACCTTACATGACCATGTTCATGAGACCGGTTCCACCGACAGACATGCAACTTGTTTTGCATAAAGGTGGCTGGCGGGTGTCTATTTCTCCAACTTTAGTTGAATCTAATTTGACTATGGCCGGTCCTTGTTGAAGGTTAAAACAGCACACTTGACGAAAAATCGTTGTGGTTTTGATGCGTAGGTAAGAACGGTTCTTGCTAGAAGCCCGTAGCAGCCACGTAAAACTTGCAACAACAAAGTAGAGGACGTCTAACTTGTTTTTGTAGGGCATGTTGTGATGTGATATGGTCAAGACATGACGTGATATAAGTTATTGTATGAGATGATCATGTTTTGTAAAAGTTATCGGCAACTGGCAGGAGCCAGATGGTTGTCTCTTTATTGTATGAAATGCAATCGCCATGTAATTGCTTTACTTTATCACTATGCGGTAGCGATAGTTGTAGAAGCAATAGTTGGCGAGACGACAACGACGCTACAATGGAGATCAAGGTGTCAAGCCGGTGACGATGGAGATCATGACGGTGCTTTGGAGATGGAGATCAAAGGCACAAGATGGTGATGGCCATATCATGTCACATATTTTGATTGCATGTGATGTTTATCTTTTATGCATCTCATTTTGCTTAGTACGGCGGTAGCATTATAAGATGATCCCTTACTAAAATTTCAAGGTATAAGTGTTCTCCCTGAGTATGCACCGTTGAGACAGTTTGTCGTCCTGAGACACCACGTGATGATCGGGTGTGATAAGCTCTACGTTCACATACAACGGGTGCAAGACAGTTTTGCACATGCGGAATACTCGGGTTAAACTTGACAAGCCTAGCATGTACAGACATGGCCTCGGAACACTGGAGACCGAAAGGTCGAACGTGAATCATATAGTAGATATGATCATCATAGAGATGTTCACCATTGAAGACTACTCCATCTCACGTGATGATCGGACATGGTTTAGTTGATTTGGATCACGTGATCATTTAGTTGGCTCGAGGGATGTCTTTCTAAGTGAGAGTTCTTAAGTAATATGATTAACTGAACTTTAATTTATCATGAACTTTGTCCTGATAGTATTTGCAAATTATGTTGTAGATCAATAGCTCGCATTGTAGCTCCCCTATGTTTTTGATATGTTCCTAGAGAAAACTAAGTTGAAAGATGTTAGTAGCAATGATGCGGACTGGGTCCATGATCTGAGGATTATCCTCATTGCTGCACAGAAGAATTATGTCCTTGATGCACTGCTAGGTGACAGACCTATTGCAGGAGTAGATGCAGACGTTATGAACGTTTGGCAAGCTCGATATGATGACTACTTTATAGTTTAGTGCACCATGCTTTACGGCTTAAAATCGGGACTTCAAAAACGTTTTGAACGCCATGGAGCATATGAGATGTTCCAAGAGTTGAAATTAGTATTTCAGACTCATGCCCGTGTCGAGAGGTATGAGACCTCTAACAGTACTTTGCCTACAAGATGGAGGAGAATAGCTTAACCAGTGAGCATGTACTCAGAATGTCTGGGTACTACAATCACTTGAATCAAGTGGGAGTTAATCTTCCAGATAAGATAGTTATTGACAGAATTCTCTAGTCACTATCACGAAGCTACTAGAACTTTTTGAAGAACTATAATTTGCAAGGGATGACGAAAATGATTCCCGAGCTCTTCGCGATGCTGAAATCAGCGAAGGTAGAAATCAAGAAATAGCATCAAGTGTTGATGGTTAACAAGACCACTAGTTTCAAGAAAAAGGGCAAGGGAAAGAAAGGGAAACTTCAAAAAGAATGGCAAGAAAGTTGCCACTCCCATGAAGAAGCCCAAAGCTAGACCCAAGCCTGAAACCGAGTGCTTCTACTGCAAAGGAAATGGTCACTGGAAGTGGAACTGCCCTAGATACTTGGCGGATAAGAAGGATGGCAAAGTGAACAAAGGTATATTTGATATACATGTTATTGATGTGTACTTTACTAGTGTTTATAGCAACCCCTCGATATTTGATACTGGTTCAGTTGCTAAGAGTAGTAACTCGAAACAGGAGTTGCAAAATGAACAGAGACTAGTTAAGGGCAAGGTGATGATGTGTGTTGGAAGTGATTCCAAGGTTGATAAGATCACCATCGCACACTCCCTCTACCTTCGGGATTAGTGTAGAACCTAAATAAATGTTATTTGGTGTTTGCATTGAGCATAAATATGATTTGATCATGCTTATTGCAATATGGGTATTCATTTAAGTCGGAGAATAATTGTTGTTCTATTTACATGAATAAAACCTTCTATGGCCATACACCCAATGTGAATGGTTTATTGTATCTCGCTCGTAATGATACACATATTCATAATATTGATGCCAAAAGATGCATAGTTGATAATGATAGTGCAACATATTTGTGGCACTGCCGTTTAGGTCATACCAGTGTAAAGCGCATGAAGAAACTCCATGCGGATGGACTTTTGGAATCACTTGATTATGAATCATTTGATGCTTGCAAACCATATGCCTCATGGGCAAGATGACTAAGACTCCATTCTCTGGAACAATGGAGCGAGCCATTGACTTATTGGAAATAATACATACCGATGTATGCGGTCCGATGACTATTGAGGCTCGCGGTGGGTATCGTTATTTTCTAACCTTCACAGATGATTTAAGAAGATATGGGTATATCTACTTAATGAAACACAAGTCTGAAACATTTGAAAAGTTCAAAGAATTTCAGAGTGAAGTGGAGAATCATCGTAATGAGAAAATAAAGTTTCTATGATCTGATCGTGGAGGCGAATATTTGAGTTACGAGTTTGGCCTTCATTTAAAAACAATGTGGAATAGTTTCACAACTCACGCCACCTGGAACACCACAGCGTAATAGTGTGTCTGAACGTCGTAACCATACTTTATTAGATATGGTGCGATCTATGATGTCTCTTACCGATTTACCACTATCGTTTTGGGGTTATGCATTAGAGACAGGTGCATTCACGTTTAATAGGGCACCATCTAAATCCGTTGAGTTAACACCGTATGAACTATGGTTTGGCAAGAAACCTAAGCTATCATTTCTTAAAGTTTGGGGTTGCGATGCTTATGTGAAAAAGCTTCAGCCTGATAAGCTCGAACCTAGATCGGAGAAGTGCGTCTTCATAGGATACCCAAAAGAAACTGTTGGGTACACCTTCTATCACAGATCCTAAGGCAAGATATTTGTTGCTAAGAATGTATCCTTTCTAGAGAAGGAGTTTCTCTCAAAAAAAGTGACTGGGAGGAAACTAGAACTTGATGAGGTAATTGTATCTTCTCTTGAATTGGAAAGTAGCTCATCACAGAAAACCATTCCCGTGATGCCTACACCAACAAGAGAGGAAGCTAATGATAATGATCATGAAACTTTAGATCAAGTTACCACCGAACCTTGTAGGTCAACCAGAGCATGTTCCGCACCAGAGTGGTATGGTAATCCTATCCTGGAAGTCATGTTACTAGACCATGATGAACCTACAAACTATGAGGAAGCGACGATGAGCCCAGATTCCGCAAAATGGCTTGAGGCCATGAAATCTGAGATAGGATCCTTGTATGAGAACAAAGTATTGACTTTGGTTGACTTGCCCGATGATCGGCAAGCCATAGAGAATAAATGGATCTTCAAGAGGAAGACAGACGCTGATAGTAGTGTTACTATCTACAAAGCTAGACTTGTCGTAAAAGGTTTTTGACAAGTTCAAGGTGTTGACTACGATGAGATTTTCTCATTCTTAGCGATGCTTAAGTCTGTCCGAATCATGTTAGCAATTGCCACATTTTATGAAATCTGGCAAATGGATATCAAAACTACATTCCTTAATGGATTTCTTAAAGAAGAGTTGTATATGATGCAACCAGAAGGTTTTGTCAATCCTAAAGGTGCTAACAAAATGTGCAATCTCTAGCGATCCATCTATGGACTGGTGCAAGCATCTCGGAGTTTGAATATACGCTTTGATGAGTTGATCAAAGCATATAGTTTTATGTAGACTTGCGGTGAAGCCTGTATTTACAATAAAGTGAGTGGGAGCATTACAACCTTTCTGATAAGTATATGTGAATGACATATTGTTGATCAGAAATGATGTAGAATTTTCTGGAAAGCATAAAGGAGTGTTTGAAAGGAGGTTTCCAAAGAAAGACCTCAGTGAAGCTGCTTACACATTGAGCATCAAGATCTATAGAGATAAGATCAAGACGCTTGATAAGATTTTTAATGAACATACCTTGACAAGATTTTGAAGTAGTTCAAATGGAACAGTCAAAGAAGGAGTTCTTGCCTGTGTTGCAAGGTGTGAAGTAAGTAAGCAAAACCTGACTATGGCAGAAACAAGAAAAGAGAATGAAAGTCATTCCTATGCCTCAGTCCATAGTTTATAAAGTATGCTATGGTGTACCAAGACCTATTGTGTACCTCACCATGAGTTGGCAAGAGGGTACAATAGTGATCCAGGAGTGGATCACTGGACAACAGTCAAAATTATCCTTAGTGGAATAAGGAATGTTTTCTCGGTTATGTAGGTGATAAAGAGTTCATCGTAAAGGGTTACGTCGATGCAAGCTTTGACACTGATCCGGCTGACTCTAAGTCTCCATCTTGATACATATTGAAAGTTGTCACGACCGGTTTTTCAATAAAATAATTATTGAGAGACCAATCCCTTTTACGGACCAGCGAAGAAGAATTCCTTCTCACTGGTAGACAATAATCTTGGTCACAGAAGAAAAATACCAGGAGTACTAAATATAATACAAGGTTGAGCAGAGGCTGCTCAACAATTTATTACATGCACGCCGCTAAAACAATGCGGCGGATAGGATGGCAACTACTAACTCACGATGATAACGGTGGTGGAAATATCACCGCGAAGCGAGTGATATGATTCCAGAAGACTACAACTCATCGAGCGTCAGAGTGAGGCTCGAGGAGACTTATTGCGGGTGGCGGAAGCGTAAACAACATAAGTGACCAATATCCGGGATTGCGCAGGACTGACTGGGACTCCTCTAGGCATCGGACGCGCTATCAAACTCTTCATCCAAGAGATCACCTTCGTCAACATCTGGCCAAAACAACAAGCCAGGTGAGTACTATGAAAGTACTCGCAAGACAGTTCGGACATAAGGTATCACAATTGTAAACATGAAGCACATGAATAAGTTATCCAGTGCGAATAGACATAAATAAATACTGGGTGCCAAGCGAGGGTCTGAATGACGCCTCGAGCGGAAACTGCAGAATAGTAATGCGGGTGCCAAACGAGTGTCTGAAAGACTCCTCGAGCGGAAAATGCGAAATAATAATGCGGGTGCCAAACGAGTGTCTGAAAGACTCCTCGAGCGGAAAATGCGGAATAATAATGCGGGTGCCAAACGAGTGTCTGAAAGACTCCTCGAGAGGTAAATGCAGAATAATAATGCCACAGTCGGGCGTCGGGGCGACACCACATAAAGGGCTTATAACAGAAAGTAAAGACAGTGCATGCCGCAGTCGGACGTCTGAGCGACATCACATAAAGGGCTTATATCGAAAGTGAGAAACGAGTACACGCCACAGTCGGACGTCTGCGCGACGTCACCTAAAGGGCTTATATCACATCTCATTATTACAACAGTTCGGAGACATAAATTATCACAAGCATGAGACACAAAATAAAGTTAGTCCATCCACTGGAATAACAATAAATCTGAAATTTTACCACTTGAGCTTGTTCACCGGGGACAAGTTTTTCACACGGATAGATATGGATATAATGTTTACACTACTGATCATGGATACGATGATTTGGAAAGAATTGACTCTGCAGAGTTTGTACTTAACCACAGCCAACGGATTTCAGTAGTCACGGGGACTAGTTCCGTCTGCGGTGTTTTGGAGGAAACACGTCTAACCAGTACACACCCAATTCAACCATCCGAAGCCAGGGATCACCCTCGGCGACGTTCAAGAAAAACCTTGAGACGGGGAGGCTACAACCTCGCGTAGCATGGGATCAAATTTATATACGCGCGCTCTAAGGGGGTGCCCCCCCTCTCGGTCCCAACCGGAAACACCCATGCCCCCTGACCGAATGACTGGCTTTAATCCTGGGCCAAGGTACCATCATCCCGGCCTCTCTGTTTGGTGTGTACACGGAAAGAGGTTACCAACTTACTAAACCGCATCCTGGCAATGAGACATGTGGTAGCACGGAAAGGGGAAGGGACGGTAACACGGCTCCAACCATGTTAACGTCAGAAAAGTCGGATGACGCAAGGCTGGCATGCTACAACAGTACCACCTTGCTGCCCTTCATGTCACCACATGATTAGGCCATCTCTCATCAGAGATCATCGCAACTTTGGGACAACCGGGTCGTTGCCGTACAAGCAACGAGGTTTTTACCGACACTCATATGCCACACACAAACTCTCACGTGAACATGCAAAACATCTGTCATATCAAATGTTCAAAACATGCTTGCCTGGTTCGGAGAAGTCGGAGTCTAGCTCGGCGAAGTTCGCGGCTCCGTCACCCCTCCCGGAACCTACGGCAAATCACGAAACGGGCACTAACGTGAAAACCAACACATACACAGAAACTTTTCCAATTATTTTTCAAATAAATCCCATAAAAAACTAGACAAAATTTGAAGATTGTCAGAAAAAGAATCACTCAAAAATACCTTTTTATTAAAAAGTTATAAAGGTTTCTGTCCAGGGACTTATCTGTAATGAAACAGAAAAGTTCCAGGGTTTTAACTGAGAAAACAGAAAACGCTTCGGCTGGGAATGCGCAAGCGCAAGGAGGAAACGTATTTTGCCCGAAGGCGCCAACAGAAAACGGTTCGCGAATAAAAGAACAGAGGCTGACATGCGGGGTCCACATGTCAGGTTTGAAAAGCTCGCCGGCGCCCGAAGACTGCGGTGGACGCCGGCGTCGAACCACGGCGAGTTAGGAGAAACGGAGGGTACCAAGAGCTTCAGCGTCCTCTTCCGCGTCGGTGGGTGGTGGACTCGTCCAACGGGGAGCACTATGTCGACGGCGACACTTTCTCCGGCGGACGGCGGCTCGGGTGAGGATGGGGAACTCCGGTGGAGGGCTGCAAGCTTCAAATTGAAGTGCGGGTCAGAAAGAGGGATGCATGGTGAAGCTACTGGCAAGAGAATGGAGGCGGAGGAGCACACACGGGGGCGAATCGGGCTGGATCCCGTGGCGGGTCGCGGCGGCCGGAGTCGAGGAAGGAGACCTCCTCGGGGCTCTTCCAGTGGCTAGGCGTGCTCTAGGGGGAGTGCAGGGCTGGTGGGTGCTCGAGTTGAAGCTCGGGGCCCCTATTTATAGGCAGATCGACGGGATGGCCGTGAACGGTGAATCTCCGGCGAGCGATTACGGCGGAGCAGTGGGTTGGCAGGGGGTTTGAGCGGTCGGGCAGCATCAGTGGATGTTACTGGACTCGATTTGCAGCTAAACGGGGTCGGTCTTGGCGTAATGGCGTCGGTCCACGGTGAGGTGACCGCACGGGCTCAACGGCGGCAGAGAGCGCGCTCCGCGCCCTGCGGTTCACGACGAGAGCGGCAGCGCGTTCGGGGGAGTGGAAGGCCACGCGGCGAGCTCCGGTGGTTTGGGCGGCGCTGGGTGGCGTCGTCGGCGCCGTGTCTCCCGCTGGCGCCCGCAAAGCCGCCGCCGGCGTTGGTCACGGGGTGGCGCACCTTCTGCTGCTCGTCGCCGACGCCCGCAAGGTGCCAGGCACTCGTGCGGTGCAGGAACAAGGGGCGAGGACGAGGAGCAAGGCGACGCGGTGGCACTGGCGAGATCGATGTCCATCTCTGAAGAAAACGACAGTGAGCACTGAACTGAATCTCTGAACTTCTGAACTTTGACAAAGACAGTGCACTGCAGGTGTTCGACAGAAGGTTTTGGCTATGAGATAAATTTTTCTGGAGCTGTAACTTGGTGAGATGATCACTCAAAGCACCCAGGGGCTGCCTGAATTTACTTGGAATTTTTGGAGAAGGTTTTGAATGAATTTCACCAAATTTGCCAAATCTGGTCCAAACTTGCAGCAGGTGTAGTTTGAAATTTTTGAACTGAAGACTAGTGGATCTTCATGGTTCCAGGTTGAGGGTTCAAAGGACTAGGAGGGGAAAGAAGTTTGGTGGTAAAAGTCCAAACAAAAAATGGAGTTCCTTTGTAAATCTCCAAGTGGTAGAATAGAAGGCAGAAATTTGTTTGAATGAAATTTGAATGGGAATAATCACATGGGGAGGTTTAACTTGCTGGATTAGGTGTAAAACATGATCCAAAGGTGAGGGAAGGATTTGGGGAGAGGATTTGCACAAATGTCATGGTAAGAAGGGAAAGTTGAAAGTGGTAAAGGACTTTCCAAAAGCCATAGTGCCAATTTCAAAAAAGATTTTCAGAAGTTATTTTCCCAAATGAAAAACATTTTGTTTTGAGTCCAAATGAAAAGTAAGAACTTCCAAGACCAAAGGCAGATCTTGGGTGAATCCAAACAAAACTTTTGCCATAAGGAAAAAAAATATATGAGAGGGAGAATCCTCTTAAAGAAAAATTTAAATTGCTCCCCTCAAGTCAAAAATAGAATATTTTTTTTGAAAAATCCAAATAAAAACTTGGGTGTCACAACACCTACCCCCTTAGGAAAAATCTCGTCCTCGAGATTTCGGCTGATCCTCAAATAGATATGGATACTCTGCTCGGAGGAAATCTTCCCTCTCCCAAGTGGCTTCATCCTCAGTGTGGCTGCTCCACTGAACAGTGAAAAACTTTGTCGTTTTCTGACGGGTCCTCCGTTCAGACTCTTCTAAAACCTTTACTGGCCTTTCTGTGTAGGTGAGATCTGGTTGCATATCAATGTCCTCATGAGGTACATGTTTTTCTGGATTGCTCACACATTTTCTTAACTGTGAGACGTGGAACACGTCATGGACGTCTGACAGCTCCTTGGGGAGGTCTAGTTGGTAGGCCACCGTGCCTCTTCGTGCCTTTACACAAAATGGTCCAATAAACCTTGGGGCTAGCTTCCCCTTAATTTTGAACCGTTGCAGACCCCTCATAGGAGATACTCGGAGGTATACGGAATCACCGGGTTCAAAGCTGACCTCACGGTGCTTCTGATCATAGTAGCTCTTTTGGCGGCTCTGTGCTGTCTTGAGTCTGTCCCTGATTTGCTTAACTTTCTCCTCGGCCTCTTTGAGCATGTCTGGGCCGAAGATACGGCTGTCACCGGTTTCTGACCAATTCAATGGGGTACGACACCTTCGCCCGTACAACGCTTCAAAGGGTGCCATTTTCAAGCTGGCTTGGTAACTGTTGTTGTAAGCAAATTCGGCATACGGCAAACTCTCTTCCCAACTGGATCCATAGGTGAGTACGCAGGCTCTTAGCATATCCTCTAGGATCTGGTTCACACGTTCCGTCTGTCCATCAGTCTGAGGGTGGTATGCTGTACTGAAAGCTAGTTGCGTGCCCAGAGCTTGTTGTAGGTGATCCCAAAATTTGGAGACGAATTGGGTGCCTCGGTCTGATATTATAGTCTTTGGGACTCCGTGCAAGCAAACTATACGGGAGAGATAGAGTTTTGCCAGTCTTTGTGTGGAGTAGGTAGTCTTCACGGGAATGAAGTGAGCAACCTTGGTTAGTCGGTCTGTGATGACCCAGATGGCGTCATTTCCACGCTGTGATCGGGGTAATCCGACAATGAAGTCCATTCCGATTTCATCCCATTTCCACTCCGGTATCCTGTTAGGCTGGAGTAGCCCTGCTGGCTTTTGGTGCTCGGCCTTGATGCGCTGACATGAATCGCAACAAGCAACGAATGTGGCTATATCTCTTTTCATACCGTGCCACCAAAATCTTTCCTGAATGTCCTTGTACATTTTGGTTCCTCCAGGATGGATCGAGTATGGAGCGGTGTGGCTCTCCGTCAAGATCTGTTGCTTGAGTCCCTCAATGTTAGGTACGCAAAGTCTGTCTCGGTACCATAACGTCCCTTCACTGTCCGTGACGAATTCTGAAGTCTTGCTAAGGTTCATTTTCTTCTTTATGCCTTCGATACTGGGATGTCCCTGTTGAGCCTTCTTGATCTGTTCCACTAGGGTGGATTGTATCTCCAGGTTCGATATGGTGCCCTCAGAGACTAACATCATGTTGAGCCGAGTGAACTCTCGCTGAAACTCAGGCCTCAAACTTTGCTGACCGTCACTGTCCGGGCTGGGGTTTCGGCTAAGGGCATCGGCCACTACATTTGCTTTCCCTGGGTGGTAGTGAATACCGACGTCATAGTCTTTGACCAGTTCCAACCAGCGTCGTTGGCGTAGATTCAGCTCTGGCTGTGTGAAAATATATTTGAGGCTCTTATGGTCTGTATATATTTCACAGCGATTTCCCAACAGAAAGTGCCTCCACTCCTTGAGTGCATGTATAACTGCTGCTAGCTCCAGGTCATGTGTTGGGTAATTTTCCTCATGTTTTCGCAGTTGCCTGGAGGCATATGCGACAACTTTGCCATCCTGCATTAGCACACATCCGAGACCTTTTCGGGACGCGTCACAATACACCTCAAAGCTCTTGTGTATGTCTGGCACAGTTAAGACTGGTGCGGTTGTTAGCTTCTTCTTGAGTTCTTGGAAGCTCTGCTCGCATGCTTCTGTCCATACAAATTTCTTGTCCTTCTTGAGTAACTGTGTTATAGGTTTTGCCACAGTGGAGAATCCTTCAATAAATCTCCTGTAATATCCGGCCATTCCTAGGAAACTCCGCACATCTATAACATTCGCGGGTGGCTTCCAGTCCAGTATGGCCTTGACTTTTTCTGGGTCTACGGCCACGCCTTCTTGGTTCAATACATGGCCCAAGAAACCAACTTGTCTTAGCCAAAATTCGCATTTGCTAAATTTGGCGTACAACTGATGTTTCCTCAATTCTCCCAAAACAATTCTGAGGTGCTCAGCATGTTCTTCTGGTGTCCTTGAGTAAACCAGAATGTCGTCGATGAATACCACCACAAATTTGTCCATGAATTTCATGAATACTTTGTTCATGAGGTGGACGAAATAGGCGGGGGCGTTCGTTAGTCCAAAAGGCATCACTGTAAACTCGTACAACCCATATCTGGAAGTGAAAGCTGTCTTGGGAATATCTTCCGTTCGTACCTTCAATTGGTGATATCCCGATCTCAAATCAATTTTTGAGAATACCTTGGCCTGTGCGAGCTGGTCAAACAAATCATTTATTCGTGGCATCGGATATTTGTTTTTGATGGTGACCATATTGAGGGCTCGATAGTCTATGCACAGCCTTAGTGCCCCATCCTTCTTTTTGGCGAACAACACAGGCGAACCCCATGGTGAGGAGCTGGCTCGAATAAATCCCTTGTCCAATAATTCTTTTATCTGCTTCTTTAACTCCACCAATTCCGAGGGTGCCATTCTATACGGCTTCTTATAAATGGGAGCGGTGCCAGGTGCTAGTTCGATGCTGAATTCGATCTCTCGGTCTGGTGGCATGCCTGGTAGTTCTTCTGGGAACACATCAGGGAACTCGCATACCACTGGCACTTTTCTTAATTCTGTGATGCCCATCTTGTTCAGTTTTGGTTTCTGTGATCGTGGCCTTTCTTGAGCGGAAACTCTTATAGTCTTGCCGTGATGGTGAGTGAGAATCACTGTCCGATTGAAACAGTCGATGAATCCTTTGTTGGTGGTTAACCAGTCCATTCCTAAAATGACATCCAGTCCTTTACTTTCCAACACGATGAGATTCGCGTGGAATGGTAGTCCTTCGAACTCAATGACCACTCCTTGGCAGTAACCCTGAGCAATTTGCTTATTTCCGGGGGACTTGATGATCATAGATTTTTCCAAGGGAAGTATCGGAAAACCGTGTTGTGAAACAAAACTCTTCGAAACAAACGAATGGGAAGCTCCAGAATCAAACAAAACCGTGGCAGGTACTGTGTTGACAGGGAACGTACCGAGCACGATGTCTGGGGCATTCTGCGCTTCTTCCCTGGTCACATGGTTCAGGTGACCCTTCCTGTGGTTGCTGCTGGGGTTGAAGTTGTTGCGCTTGGGGGCTGGATTGTTCCCACCATTGTTCGGCTTGGGTGCCGTGTCTCTTGGCTTCGGGCACTGTTTAGCATAATGCCCTTGTTGACCACAAGCATAGCAGGTGACCCCTGGACGGTATGTGAACTCCTTGTCTCTGGCATGAAATTGTCCGACGGGTCTAGGCTCAGTAGTCGTGGATCTCCTCGTGTCTGTCCTGGGGACCTCAGTCTTGCCTCGGTTGCTGCGGGCAAGAGTCGTCTTGTCCCTCTTCCGCTTGCGGATATCTTCCAGACTACGGCGCTCATTCTCCAGGGTGATGGCCTTGTCCACCAGCGTCTTAAAATCCGGAAAGGTGTGTACAATCAGTTGGCATCTCAGTGCTGGTGCCAGGCCGTCCAGGAATTTTTCCATCTTCTTGTTTTCTGTCATGTGCTCGTCGTAGGCATAGCGAGACAGTTGGGTAAACTGGCCGTTGTATTCTGTGACGGACATGCCTCTTTGCTTCAGGTCATCAAACTCTCTCTTCTTGATCTTTAGGATGCTCCTGGGAATGTGTGCCCCACGGAAGCCTTCCTTGAATTCTTCCCAGGTGATGTTGTGTTCCCTGGGGTGCATGTGTAGGAAGTTTTCCCACCATGCTGCGGCTGCTCCAGTAAGGTAGTGTGGTGCATAAAGCACCTTCTCATGATCTGAGCACTGAGCGATAATCAGTTTCCTTTCAATCTCGCGAAGCCAATCATCGGCTTCCAGTGGCCTGTCGGTGTGAGCAAAAGTTGAGGGGCGAGTCTTCTGTAACTCAGATAACTTGGAATGTGGTTGATAGGGTTCACGGTGGTTTCCCATATTGATGACATGGTTCATCATCTCCTAGTGTTGTTGCTGGCTTTGCTCGAAGAGACGGCATACTTGAGATAGTGCCGCTTCGCTGTCCTATTGGCTGGACTGACCCTGAGTGAAATTGTTGCTGGTCTGTGTTCCGTAAACCTCTTCTAGCTGATTGGGCATAGAGCGAGTCCAAGGGCGAGACATTTTTCCAGTCTGGGGTATCATTTGCAAAACCCATGAGAAAAACTGTGTAGCGCAGGAAAACTCTTGCAAAGGTAATAATTAAAAAGGCTTCAAGGTTTTCAAAGAAACACAAATGATTTTCACGGAGAAGAAGTGCTTAACACAAATCTTACATGCGAAAGCAAACACAAGATACAGCACTCAGGTTGTGCGTACACAATCCTGACATGTTATTTAAAACTAGCGTACTACTCTAGAAGGCAGCAAACACACCAATACAAACTAGCGTACGGATAAAAACAACACATAATACAAGCAGGCATAACACGCGGCTACTCGGTGCTCTTAGTCGGAGATGGTGAAGATCTCCTTCCCCTTGCCGATGGCAAGGCTCAGCGGTCCAGGAGAGTCAACCTCCTCCTCTCTAGCTGGCTCCTGGCGTGCGACGCTGCGCGGCGGTGATGGTGCGGGGGCGACTGGTGGTAGAGCGCGTGCGGCAGGCGGTGCGGCTCTGACTGGAGTAGGAGCGATGACTCGGTCGAACTCCTCAGTGGTAGGCATACGGCGAGCCGTGGCCAAAACGGCCGGTGCATACGAGGTTGAAGACGAGACGAATGTCAGAGGCAGCGCTGTGTGGAGAAGCTCCTTCCTGCTGGCAGGACCGCCCCGGACTAAGTCCATGCGGGCAGCCACAAGATCATCTACGAGGTTGTCGAAAGACTCCTCCAGCGCCTTGAGATACTCCACAACCATTTCGATGGCTTCATCTCGTTCTCCCCGATGGCAGGCGAATGCATAGTGGCTGGTGTAAGGCACATGGCATGGGAGGTAGCGGTAGCGACGAGTCTTCATCGTAGGAAGGATGTCCCGAAGGCGAGCTATCGCCTCACGGGCAGCCATCTGCATGGCATGCCTCTCCGTAGGCATGGCCCTTCCCACAAAACGGAAGTGGCGTGCAGCAGAACGTCCTCCCTTGAACTGCACCACGGCTTGGTGCATAGACACGTCGTCACTGAGCTTGTGCTGATAGAGTGTGAACTCCGGGCGAGCTGCTGGCCCGATCGCGAGCTTGGTGATGGAGACGAGGAGCTTGACAAACCCCTCGGGCACGTTGGTGAACACTCGATTCTCACAGCTGCTGCCAGCCATCTACAAAAGTAGGCAAAAATTCTGAGTAGTCATGTCATAAATTTTATGATGACCAACAGAAAATAGCTACAATTGCAAAATGCTGAAAAAGCACAAAAGACGCTAATAACCGATTAGCGATCGCACCTAGTGGCTTCCTACAGTCAGCCTGGCTCTGGTACCAAGCTTGTCACGACCGGTTTTTCAATAAAATAATTATTGAGAGACCAATCCCTTTTACGGACCAGCGAAGAAGAATTCCTTCTCACTGGTAGACAATAATCTTGGTCACAGAAGAAAAATACCAGGAGTACTAAATATAACACAAGGTTGAGCAGAGGCTGCTCAACAATTTATTACATGCACGCCGCTAAAACAATGCGGCGGATAGGGTGGCAACTACTAACTCACGATGATAACGGTGGTGGAAATATCACCGCGAAGCGAGTGATATGATTCCAGAAGACTACAACTCATCGAGCGTCGGAGTGAGGCTCGAGAAGACTTATTGCGGGTGGCGGAAGCGTAAACAACATAAGTGACCAATACCCGGGATCGCGCAGGACTGACTAGGACTCCTCTAGGCATCGGACGCGCTATCAAACTCTTCATCCAAGAGATCACCTTCGTCAACATCTGGCCAAAACAACAAGCCAGGTGAGTACTATGAAAGTACTCGCAAGACAGTTCGGACATAAGGTATCACAATGTAAACATGAAGCACATGAATAAGTTATCCAGTGCGAATAGACATAAATAAATACTGGGTGCCAAGCAAGGGTCTGAATGACGCCTCGAGCGGAAACTGCAGAATAGTAATGCGGGTGCCAAACGAGTGTCTGAAAGACTCCTCGAGCGGAAAATGCGAAATAATAATGCGGGTGCCAAACGAGTGTCTGAAAGACTCCTCGAGCGGAAAATGCGGAATAATAATGCGGGTGCCAAACGAGTGTCTGAAAGACTCCTCGAGAGGTAAATGCAGAATAATAATGCCACAGTCGGGCGTCGGGGCGACACCACATAAAGGGCTTATAACAGAAAGTAAAGACAGTGCATGCCGCAGTCGGACGTCTGAGCGACATCACATAAAGGGCTTATATCGAAAGTGAGAAACGAGTACACGCCACAGTCGGACGTCTGCGCGACGTCACCTAAAGGGCTTACATCACATCTCATTATTACAACAATTCGGAGACATAAATTATCACAAGCATGAGACACAAAATAAAGTTAGTCCATCCACTGGAATAACAATAAATCTGAAATTTTACCACTTGAGCTCGTTTACCGGGGACAAGTTTTTCACACGGATAGATATGGATATGATGTTTACACTACTGATCATGGATACGATGATTTGGAACGAATTGACTCTGCAGAGTTTGTACTTAACCACAGCCAACGGATTTCAGTAGTCACGGGGACTAGTTCCGTCTGCGGTGTTTTGGAGGAAACACGTCTAACCAGTACACACCCAATTCAACCATCCGAAGCCAGGGATCACCCTCGGCGACGTTCAAGAAAAACCTTGAGACGGGGTGGCTACAACCTCGCGTAGCATGGGATCAAATTTATATACGCGCGCTCTAAGGGGGTGCCCCCCTCTCGGTCCCAACCGGAAACACCCATGCCCCCTGACCGAATGACTGGCTTTAATCCTGGGCCAAGGTACCATCATCCCGGCCTCTCTGTTTGGTGTGTACACGGAAAGAGGTTACCCACTTACTAAACCGCATCCTGGCAATGAGACATGTGGTAGCACGGAAAGGGGAAGGGACGGTAACACGGCTCCAACCATGTTAACGTCGGAAAAGTCGGATGACGCAAGGCTGGCATGCTACAACAGTACCACCTTGCTGCCCTTCATGTCACCACATGATTAGGCCATCTCTCATCAGAGATCATCGCAACTTTGGGACAATCGAGTCGTTGCCATACAAGCAACGAGGTTTTTACCGACACTCATATGCCACGCACAAACTCTCACGTGAACATGTAAAACATCTGCCATATCAAATGTTCAAAACATGCTTGCCTGGTTCGGAGAAGTCGGAGTCTAGCTCGGCGAAGTTCGCGGCTCCGTCACCCCTCCCGGAACCTACGGCAAATCACGAAACGGGCACTAACGTGAAAACCAACACATACACAGAAACTTTTCCAATTATTTTTCAAATAAATCCCATAAAAAACTAGACAAAATTTGAAGATTGTCAGAAAAAGAATCACTCAAAAATACCTTTTTATTAAAAAGTTATAAAGGTTTCTGTCCAGGGACTTATCTGTAATGAAACAGAAAAGTTCCAGGGTTTTAACTGAGAAAACAGAAAACGCTTCGGCTGGGAATGCGCAAGCGCAAGGGAGGAAACGTATTTTGCCCGAAGGCGCCAACAGAAAACGGTTCGCGAATAAAAGAACAGAGGCTGACATGCGGGGTCCACATGTCAGGTTTGAAAAGCTCGCCGGCGCCCGAAGACTGCGGTGGACGCCGGCGTCGAACCACGGCGAGTTAGGAGAAACGGAGGGTACCAAGAGCTTCAGCGTCCTCTTCCGCGTCGGTGGGTGGTGGACTCGTCCAACGGGGAGCACTATGTCGATGGCGACACTTTCTCCGGCGGACGGCGGCTCGGGTGAGGATGGGGAACTCCGGTGGAGGGCTGCAAGCTTCAAATTGAAGTGCGGGTCAGAAAGAGGGATGCATGGTGAAGCTACTGGCAAGAGGATGGAGGCGGAGGAGCACACACGGGGGCGAATCGGGCTGGATCCCGTGGCGGGTCGCGGCGGCCGGAGTCGAGGAAGGAGACCTCCTCGGGGCTCTTCCAGTGGCTAGGCGTGCTCTAGGGGGAGTGCAGGGCTGGTGGGTGCTCGAGTTGAAGCTCGGGGCCCCTATTTATAGGCAGATCGACGGGATGGCCGTGAACGGTGAATCTCCGGCGAGCGATTACGGCGGAGCAGTGGGTTGGCAGGGGGTTTGAGCGGTCGGGCAGCATCAGTGGGTGTTACTGGACTCGATTTGCAGCTAAACGGGGGCGGTCTTGGCGTAATGGCGTCGGTCCACGGTGAGGTGACCGCACGGCCTCAACGGCGGCAGAGAGCGGGCTCCGCGCCCTGTGGTTCACGACGAGAGCGGCAGCGCATTCGGGGGAGTGGAAGGCCACGCGGCGAGCTCCGGTGGTTTGGGCGGCGCTGGGTGGCGTCGTCGGCGCCGTGTCTCCCGCTGGCGCCCGCAAAGCCGCCGCCGGCGTTGGTCACGGGGTGGCGCACCTTCTGCTGCTCGTCGCCGACGCCCGCAAGGTGCCAGGCACTCGTGCGGTGCAGGAACAAGGGGGCGAGGACGAGGAGCAAGGCGACGCGGTGGCACTGGCGAGATCAATGTCCATCTCTGAAGAAAACGACAGTGAGCACTGAACTGAATCTCTGAATTTCTGAACTTGACAATGACCATGCACTGCAGGTGTTCGACAGAAGGTTTTGGCTATGAGATAAATTTTTCTGGAGCTGTAACTTGGTGAGATGATCACTCAAAGCACCCAGGGGCTGCCTGAATTTACTTGGAATTTTTGCAGAATGTTTTGAATGAATTTCACCAAATTTGCCAAATCTGGTCCAAACTTGCAGCAGGTGTAGTTTGAAATTTTTGAACTGAAGACTAGTGGATCTTCATGGTTCCAGGTTGAGGGTTCAAAGGACTAGGAGGGGAAAGAAGCTTGGTGGTAAAAGTCCAAACAAAAAATGGAGTTCCTTTGTAAATCTCCAAGTGGTAGAATAGAAGGCAGAAATTTGTTTGAATGAAATTTGAATGGGAATAATCACATGGGGAGGTTTAACTTGCTGGATTAGGTGTAAAACATGATCCAAAGGTGAGGGAAGGATATGGGGAGAGGATTTGCACAAATGTCATGGTAAGAAGGGAAAGTTGAAAGTGGTAAAGGACTTTCCAAAAGCCATAGTGCCAATTTCAAAAAAAGATTTTCAGAAGTTATTTTCCCAAATGAAAGACATTTTGTTTTGAGTCCAAATGAAAAGTAAGAACTTCCAAGACCAAAGGCAGATCTTGGGTGAATCCAAACAAAAATTTTGCCATAAGGAAAAAAAATATGAGAGGGAGAGTCCTCTTAAAGAAAAATTTAAATTGCTCCCCTCAAGTCAAAAATAGAAATCTTTTTTTTTTGAAAAATCCAAATAAAAACTTGGGTGTCACAAAAGTGGGAGTAATTAGCTAGAGTAGCTCCCTACAGAGCATTGTATACATAGAAATTTACAAAATACATACGGATCTGAATGTGGCAGACCCATTGGCTAAACTTCTCTCACAAGCAAAACATGATCACACCTTAGTACTCTTTGGGTGTTAATCACATGGCGATGTGAAATAGATTATTGACTCTAGTAAACCCTTTGGGTATTGGTCACATGGCGATGTGAACTATAGGGTGTTAATCACATGGCGATGTGAACTAGATTATTGACTCCAGTAAACCCTTTGGGTATTGGTCACATGGTGATGTGAACTATAAGGTGTTAAATCACATGGTGATGTGAACTAGATTATTGACTCTAGTGCAAGTGGGAGACTGAAGGAAATATGCCCTAGAGGCAATAATAAAGCTGTTATTTTATATTTCCTTATATCATGATAAATGTTTATTATCCATGCTAGAATTGTATTAACCGGAAACTTGATACATGTGTGTATACATAGACAAAACATCATGTCCCTAGTAAGCCTCTACTAGACTAGCTCGTTGATTAAAGATGGTTAAATTTCCTAACCATAGACATGTGTTATCATTTGATTAACGGGATCACATCATTAGGAGAATGATGTGATGGACAAGACCCATCCGTTAGCTTAGCATAATGATTGTTAAGTTTTATTGCTATTGCTTTCTTCATGACTTATACATATTCCTTTGACTATGAGATTATGCAACTCCCGGATACCGGAGGAATACCTTGTGTGCTATCAAACATCACAACATAACTAGGTGATTATAAAGATGCTCTAGAGGTATCTCCAAAGGTGTTTGTTGGGTTGACATAGATCGAGATTAGAATTTGTCACTCCGAGTATCGGAGAGGTATCTCTGGGCCCTCTCGGTAATGCACATCAGAATAAGCCTTGCAGGCAATGTGACTAACGAGTTAGTCGCGGGATGATGCATTACGGAACGAGTAAAGAGACTTGCCGGTAACGAGATTGAACTAGGTACGAGGATACCGACGATCGAATCTCGGGCAAGTAACATACCGATAACAAAGGGAATAACGTATGTTGTTATTGCGGTTTGACCGATAAAGATCTTCGTAGAATATGTAGGAACCAATATGAGCATCCGGGTTCCGTTGTTGGTTATTGATCGAAGATGTGTCTCAATCATGTCTACATAGTTCTTGAACCCGTAGGGTCCGCACGCTTAACGTTCGATGATGATTTGTATTATGAGTTATGTGGAATATGATGGTGAGGACATGCCAACAATTGAGTGGAACAGGGAGAATCCTCAGCTTACTCCAGGAACTGTATTCGAATCGATGGTGGACTGTCGTAGTGCAGTGACTACATATTGCATTCTCACTGAAAACTCCTATGAGGTTGATAGGAGTGAGCCAAGAAGATTCACTGTTCATTGGCCTTATGATAGGTGTAGGTGGAGGTTGCATGCATCCACTATGCTAAAGAGCAAATTGATTCAGGTATTACAACTGAATCTTTTTTTCAGATTATTTATCCATTCTATATTCGGATCATGTGTACTGTTTCTTAATTGTATTTGACATCATTTTTCATTTTGTTTCAGATAAAAAAACCACACGGGCACACTTTCCCACCTGGAGGGGGAGGGGGAAAGGACAAATCAGACCTTGCAAAGACTAGGTGGGTGGCAGATGCAATCTTGGATTGGGTGAGGAAACACCAACAATTGGTCCAACAACACTCCATGGGAAGCTATTTGAGAAGTACAAGATTAATATACCTTACATGAGGATTTTCTATGCTAAGGAAAGGGCTCTTGATAGGATTAATGGTTCATGGAATGAGAGTTTTTAGTTGCTTTACACCTTCAAAGCTGAAGTGGACACGGCTAGTCGAGGGAGTGTTGTAGAGATCGACAAGCATACAGTTCAGTACAAATTAAAAGGGAAAACTTTGTTTTTGCCACTCTAGTTTTTGCCCACTTTGCTTATGCCACTCTAGAATTTGACATCTCACTTTTGCCACTCTTAGCTTTTGACAATACATCACAAATGCCATTCAGTGGCAAAAACGATAATTTTTCATTTCACCTTTGCCACTCTTAGGTTTTGCCATGTATCACAATTGCCACTCTGAAAATTTTGCTTTTGCCACTAAATGGAAAAATTGATATATTGAAAGGGAAGACAATGGAGAAGGAGTGCTTCAGGAGGGCTTTTGTTTGTTTCAAGGCTTGCTGGTAGGGGTTTCTGAATTATTGTAGGCCCTATTTGGCTATCGAAGAAACTGCTTTGAATGGAAGATGGAGAGGCCAGCTAGCAGTAGCTTCTGAAGTTGATGGACACAACTAGCTATTCCCAGTTGCATTTGGTGTGTTGGAGGCAGAGTCCGAGGGGAGTTGGGTCTGGTTTCTGCAGCAGTTGCGCAACATTATAGGTACACCCTCAGGTTTAGTTATACACACAGACGCTTGCAAGGGTTTAGAGAGTGCAGTAGAAATTGTATTTCCTGGAGTGGAACATAGGGAATGTATGCGACACCTAGCGCAGAATTTTAAAAAGAAATTCAAAGGCAAAGTTTATGATGAGAACCTATGGCCAACATCATACACATGCAGCTTGAGGAAGCATGAGCACCATTTGAGAGTGTTGTATGCTCACAATCCTTTGGTGAAGGAGTACATGGATGAACATCATGGAAAGGTGTGGTCAAGAAGCAAATTCAATGAAATCTGCAAAGTAGACTATGTGACGAATAACCTCGCTGAGTGTTTCAATGCAAAGTTCAAGTCAGTGAAAGGGATTTTGTTGTGGCAAGCATTTGATAAGATCAGGCAGATAATCATGATAAAGATGGCTCTTCATAAAAGAATTGCAGAAACACAATATGTTGGCCATCTTATGCTCCCATCTCTGATTAAGGCATTGCATGCCAAGGCAAGAGGACTAAGGATGGAATGCATTCGACTGTCGACAGTAAAAATAGGGAATGGAGATATATAGAGAACCTTGCAACTAAGGAATGCAGTTGTAGGCAATAGAAGATCTGCAGGAAGCCGTGCATACATGCCCTACATCTCATGACTGTTATTGGAGGTGAAGATGGTGAGGTTGATCAGTATTGCTTTGAATATTTCTCTGTTGCCAAATTAGGGTTGCTTATGCTGAAAATGTGCATGCACTCTTGGGAAAAGACCAATGGAACATAGTAGACCCAGGGTTCAAACTCCATTCTCATGTACTGACTAGAGCACCAGGAAGACCAAGGAAAAACAGGATAAGAGCTGGTGAAGAGGGTCGTGTAAAAAAATAGTGTAGTGCAAAAAATGTGGTATCCTAGGCCATATTGCTAGGCTTTGCACCAATCCAGTTAATGCATCATTTGTAGAAGAGGAACAATGGGCAGTAGCAAATGCAGAGGAGAGTGCAACAAGTTTAGAGGAGAATGCAGTAGCAGAGGAGAATGCAACAAGTTTAGAGGGGAATGAAGCAACTGAAGCAGCAGCTTGGTATGTGTGCAACCTTTCCCTTTTTTGCATTTGTTCTCTTTTTAATCGATGGCTAAGCTTATTTCTGTTTGATCCAGCTCTAGGATAATTAGAGGCACAGGACAAAAAAGACCTAGAGGGGAAGAAACTTCGGTTGAACCATCATCTGATGTAGAATTTGAAACCATGGCTTATGAAGGTTTTGAAGCTATAAGAGAGGAGGAAGTTATTTTATTTGAAGTTCCTTTAAGGATTAGTGAACCCACAGATGACCGTCAACTCGTCATCACTTGCTCGATCAGTCAAAGCTCAACAAAACCGCCACCACCAAAAGTGAAGATCAGAAGCAACAAGGCAAAGCTTTCAAAAGCACAAAATATCCCAACTAGGGAAACCAGGAGCAAGATGGTTAACTGAAAGTGCTAGTTATCGACTAGAGGGGGGGGGGGTGAATAGGCGATTTTTATGAAAGTCTTCAAAACACGGGGGCTTTGAAGACAAACAGAAGAATTGAACCTATTGATATGCAGCGGAAGGTAGACTACACTAGACAAGCCATAGTCAAGTAAGCGATGAAGTGAAAGCACGAAGACTATCGGCAACTAGATAGTATGGATCAGGATGGAAGATAGTATGAAGCCAAACAGTAAACAGTCTTCACACAGTGAAGACAATCAGATCGTGCAAGCAGGCAATGACTTCACGAAGACAAACTGTAAGTAAAGGAAAGTGTCGGGGATATACCCCGCGGTACGAACCGGCCGGAAATACGACCCAGCCGGGCTTGGAGGTTTACTTGAGACCCGGTTGACACTGGGCGATTCACTGGCGACCCGCCCTGACCAGACGGTTTACAAGCAGCCTGCCTAAACATTATGATGCACTGGTAACCCGGCGGGTGGCTCGACGGATGACAAGGCCAAAGCCCAGATGGCCGGTTCATGTTATGGTGGGCCGGGTTATGAGGAAAGCACAAGGAATATTCTCCTACAAAGGAAGCAAGACTAGGACTCCACTTGTAATAGAGTAAACCTAATCCAACTAGGACTAGTCATGTAAACCGCCCCTTCAACATATATAAGGAGGGGCAGGGCTCCCCAAAGAGGGACAAGCAAGAAGAAACAATCTCTAGGGCTAGACACAAAGAGCCGGTTTACAGCGACTCCCTCGTGATGATAATGAGACCTAGCCACAAACAACATGTAGGGCTATTACCGGATGATGTTTCCCGGGGCCCGAAGCTGTCTAAATCCTTGTCTTGTGTGTTGATCCGCCCTGCGTCTCTCGTCCCACTAAACCCCTCTCAAGCTACCACATAGATGCGTTGGCCTCGCGACTAAGTCCTGACACTAAGGACATCTGCCGTGACAAAACCACGACAGTTGGCGCCCACCGTGGGGCCCGCACATGGTGGTGTTGAGTTCTTAGAGGGATCCTTCCTAGGGTTCAAGAAGTACGCAATTTTCCAGTTGAAGAAAAGTCGGCGCGGAAGGATTTACGTCATGGACGAGCAAGCGTGTACAAGATTGAAATTGAGACTGAGATTTTAGGGTTGCATGATGTGCGGCTATGATGATTCGCGGAGTCTAAAACAAAAGTTTTTGGTGACGGCAGATTCTAGGGTTACGTGTTGTACGGCCATGGTAATCACAAGTTGCCGAAGAAAGCGTATCCCACGAGAGAAGTGTTGCAGTCGTTTCAAGTTTTCCACTGTTCCACGTTCAAGAGTACATGGTGGGCATGTTTGACTTGTACGTGATTTGAAGCCAAAACCAGTTCTTTCCTTTGATCAGCTCCGATTGATGCACGCACGGAAGCTACTAGGAGACAGATCTAAGAAATATGGAAGAAAATCACTACATGGGTGACCACGAGCCGGAAATAGAGCTGACCATGACCCGGACTCGGCCATTGACCGCGCCTGCGTCTACGTTTCAAGGCGCCCGCCTCCGCTGCCGTTCTGAGTATGAACCGGCCTTGCCGCGATGACCTCCGGATCAAGACGACCCCGCGCTCACTCCACTGCCGCGGCCGGCAAACCGCCTCCACCAGCGCTCCTCTATGATGGTTGCTCAGCCGCCCGGTCTGCCTATGCCTCTGGGTCGACCGTTCCCTGCGGCCACACATCGAGTAGCCGGTGTTCGCCTCGCCCCCGCTGAATCGGCCACACCATGAACTGCCTTGTTGTGTGCCGCCTTGGACAAACCGCCGGCCGCCTCGCTTCTGCCATGGGCCCCGTCTCATCTACAGCCCTGGGCGTGTCTCGCTCTGGTTAGAGCCGCCCATGTCTGCTGTGAGCCGCCAAAGTCACCAAGACCGATGGAATTTTTATAAAGTGCAGCCACGTCCAATCGGTTCAAGGACTTGTCAGAGTTGCTCTGTGTTCATATTACTCCATGTTGAAGATCCATTAGCAAAACGTTGTGTGGGATTTTGAAGACATCAGGAGATTCATACGTCCCTGAAGGTCAAAGTTTTAGTATACCAACTGTATAAATCAGCCAGTCTCCGTCTTGGCGTCGCTTTTCGCCAGAAGGGCCTTGCTCCGAGTCGTCCTGAGCTGCTATCTCCGGTTCTCCTCCGCTGATGCCCGGCGCTGCCAAGTCGCCCGTGGCAGAGCCGTCGTCGTTCGAATCGCCGCTGCCAGTTCCTTCGGCGAGAAGATGAGCACGGGTCTGGATCTGGGTCGCGGACGGTCCTGCTCCATTGACGAGTCGCCCGCGGCGTCGAAACCGTTGTCGAGCCGTTTCTTCCACAACAATTTCCAAAACTTGGCCTCCCGTGCGCTATTCCAAACCGGCGCCCCCCGAGTTGCCGCTGTGTTCCACTTCCATAAACCTCCATGGCCCTGCACCAAGCCACCGCCCACAAATCGCCACCTCCGCCAATTTCACCAAAAACCGCCATGGGTCGCCAACGAGCTGCCCGACGCGTCAAGTCACCGCCCAATATCTCTGCAATGACCCGCCACACTCTGACAACCGCGCCCACCGGTTCATGGCTTGCGATAGCTGCGCACTCCTTCTGTAACCCGGCCTAACTCTTTCCACATGCATACGCCCTCACGGGCCGTCCTGATTAAATCGCCTCGCTGCAAGAACGGATCAATCTCCAGTTTCCAAAACTACAAGGCAAAAGTTGTGGAGTGCTCAGCGCCGGCAAGTCGGGGACTCGGTCTCCGTCTCCATCCCAAGTCGTCACCACAGCTTTGCTCCCTCTCCACGGAGTCATCGATTTCCAACGCCCGCACCTGCTTTGCCGGGCCATACCCACGCCTGCTCTGGTTGGCTTACACTTCGAGCGCCCGCTGGTTCGTACCTCGGCCTCGCGTTCACCTCCGGATTATCTCCGCTGTTCAAATCTGTTGTACGGTCTCAGGCCATTAGCTCGAGACTCGTCCTCTGCATCAAGATATTAACACCGCAAGCTGTCGGCTGCGGTTGTGCCTAGGTTGCCTGCTGAACCGGGTTAAACCGGCCCCCACCTCTGCGCCATGGGTCACCTCGTCGAGCCACCTCTGAGCCGCTTCATGCTACTGCATCACTTGGACCCGGACTCTGCTTCGTTGCCAAGTCACCCGCAGTGCGCAAACCGCCGTCGAACCGCATCTTCAACGGCGGGTCAAACACTGACCACGGCTCTCTGCCGTCTCAAGACCGCCCCGTGCAAAAGTCGTCGGGCCCCTACCGTTGCTGCCCTGCGCTGTGCTAAAGCGCTGTTTCACCCCGCACGCTCTTACTGCAATTGTTTTTTTCCAGAAAAGCGAAGGATGAAACAGATAAGAGAGAAGAAGTGGAGAACCTGCTACGTGCATGGATTGTGCGGCCAGAGTGCTAATCACATGCATATAATATCCACTTTCCATTAACCTACAGTACCTTCACACACGGTTCAATCTGCAACTTGATATTATCCAGCGACGTGGGTGCTCAGTGATACATTAGACATGCATCAGTCTGGTTATTTTTTATCCAAGCACGTCCAGCATCCATGATCATTCAACAAAAAATACCAGGACAATCATTCACTACAAATATGATTTATACAATGGGTATGGAGCACAGGCTGGCAATATTCCGCCCGGCGATAGTCCATAACATATTACCCGATGAATGGACGCGCACAAGCTGCCGCCCGTACGGCCTGGTCTACATCAACTAGCCGGGACTGCGCCTGTGATTGACTTGTGCGTCCGCACCAGCTTACAACGCCACGGACGACTCACACGTCCGCTCTCGCGGCCGGTTCACGCGTCCGCGCCGGTTTACAACGAGGAGCACAATTTGCTTGTCCGCACCGGCATACAATGCCGCGGCCGACTCATCTATGTTGCCTCTGATGCTGCGGTCGTTTTTACCGTCCGTCTCTTGCGGCCTGGTCTACATCAACACACCGGGCCGCACCTGTCTGCATGAGCTGTTTATTGAGTATGAGCAAGTCACAGCTTGGGTAGCCCGGCTTTCTTCCAATAACTCTGGAGCAAATTATCATATACTATCAACCGCCGTCAGCACTAGGTGGCCCAATGGGCAGGCGCACAAGTCGCCGCCACTACAGTTTGGTTAACTTCAAATAGCCAGTTGGAAGGAACCATTGGCCGAGTTGCTGCCACGGCTCATATGGGATCATTTATAACCCGCCGCAGTCGCTCAACCTTCTGTGGATTCACATCGTGCTATCAACACCAATGTTATACAAGTTATGCCGGTTTATATCACGGTCAAATATGGAGAGTCTCAAGCCAACTCCTCGAGTCACCTTTGAGACTCGGGGGCTACGATGACATGACTCAGCAAATCTTGTCAGTTTCAGCAAATTTAAGAACCCCAGGACGATGGAGGGAAAGATAACCCGGTCCCGGAGGCTATTGTTATATTGATGAAAATTTAAAAGGCTGTCAGAAAATTTTCGGCTTAGAAAGTATATAACAGTTACAAAATCTTGGCTCAATGAAGAAGTTTCGGGTCATCAGAGAGGATTCTGGTTTAAAATCTGGCTCAAGGGAAATCTGTTCTCCCACAAAGCTCTGAAGCTCTCAAATCCGGTTTAAGAATTTCCGGTTCAAAAAGGAATTAACTTCTTGCAAGTTCGAAGTTTAAAGGCCGTCAGAAAATTTCCGGCTGAAAATGAAGATTCCGGTTTAAAATCCGGTTCAAGGGAATGATGTCTCCCACAAAGCTTTGAAGCTCTCAATATCTGGTTCAAAATCCCGGTTCAAGAAGAATTTATCTCTTGCAAAAAGTTAAAGGTTGCCGAAGAGGACCTGCTGCCATGATGCGCGGTTCAAACATGGGTATCCTGCCTTATTGGCTTATCATATTATTAATCATGTGGGGTTTCTGTTATAAAGCGGCGTCCTGTTTGCTCATTGATCCGGCTTATAAGGTCATATATGAAGAATCACTTGGGGGCTTGGTCGTATTCGAACCATAAGCTACACCTCTTGATCGCCGCAAGGCCACCAGGAAAATCACTTGGGGGCTTGGTCGTGTCCGAACCATAGCTACACCAGAAAACTACTTCGGGGCCGAAGAGAGTGTTGCAAAAGAACAACTCAAACATAGGCACCCACTGAGCATAGCTCAAAATGTTACTTGGGGATTCTTTGCTATCGCAATGAACAAAGAATCTACACTTGTAATAGGCTATCAAGCCACGGCTTGGAAGCCTGGTGTATACACCTAAAACCCCGGGTTAGCCTGCCTTTTTAAGTAAGTCACTGCGCCCAGGTAAACCTGATATGACCCGTCGAACTTTGACAAGTTACTCTGATAAGACCCTGAACTTGTCAAGTTAAAATGACGATTGGTTAAGAATTGAGGACCATCTTAAAAGGCTTTGTAAAATGGTTTAACTCAGTGGCCTGGCAGCCCATGAAAAGCCTCGAATTTGGGGCCTGGCAGCCCGTGAAAAGCCTCGACTACAAGTTTTCATCTGCTTTTATTTGCCAAGTTTTTTCTCCTTTGATGAGATTCATAATGTTTTTGATAAACCGACGTTCATTAAACCCGGCTTGAATTTCAACTACAAGTTGTCAGTATATGATCAGTTATAATCCGGCGATTATTAACCCGGTCTGGTTTCGACTACAAGTCGCCAGTGTTATACATGGATAATCCGGTGTTTATCACAACCCGGTACGGTTTTATCATAAACCGGCGCAATATGGAAGGAGTTATCAGTACTCAACATTGGGGTTATCACCCTTACTACAAAAGTTGGTCAACCAACGATGTGATTCAATGTCACAAGTATCATCTATTTCATACTTGATTATTCTTTAGTGCAGCCTTGGTTATAAACCCGGGCTATATGTTGGGCATTATGACCTGTCCGGCGGTAAACCACCAGGACACTTTAATCTTGTTGTATGCAGAAACAGGTTGAATAAAGCATGATTATAAATCACCGGCGTTTATTAACCCGACCTGGTTTTCGACTATAAGTCGCCAGTATATGTTTATTAACCCGGCCTGGCTTGGGACTATAAGTCGCCAGTATATATTTGGATTGCGCCATTGGAATCATGCTCTCATAAATCATTGGATTACATTATTCAAATCTTCAAATAGCCAACATGGTTGAATTTTATTATGGTTATCAATAACAAGTATTATGATTAAGGTTTTCAAAGGCGCTTTAGCGCAATGGCTATTATATTATCAATGGATATGATTTATTCTACAATTGAAGGAATAGTCCCGAGTCGCTGCAGGCTTACGACCCGACACTTGGGGGCTACATTATTCACGTTGAGATTTCATCAAATATGCAAGTCTCATGTCGCTGCAAGCATCCACCATGACACTTGGGGGCTAATGCAAAGTCATTTCTTGCTCATCTTATTGAAGATCCGACTCATCACATCATAATGAGCCGGCCCTTGGGGGCTACCAATTGCTCCTATCAACAATTCAAGGTACACAAGCCTTATTCCATTATATTGAAGGGTCCACTGCTCAATTGGTAAAGCACAAAGCTCTTAACCTTGTGGACGTGGGTTCAAGCCCCATGATGGGAGATTATATCATATGATGTTATTTTCAATGAAGTATTTATAAAGTCCCAGCTCAATATTATCTTCTACTGAGCCGGCCCTTGGGGGCTACACGTTGCTATTCAAAGTATACATGATCATATTTATAAAGTCCCTGCACATTATTGCATAATGATCCGGCCCTTGGGGGCTACACTGGTTGAAGTTTTATGAGTATAAGGCAATTTCAAGTCCCAGGTTGCTGCAAGCATGACAACCCGACACGTGGGGGCTACATATGTGGAATACTCAGTTCTGACTGGTGATTGAGATGAACAACCTGGATTTCTTCACGCTTGTGATATTTATATTGAAGCAAGTCTTAAGCTGTTGCTATACTACCTTCTTAAGACTTGGGGGCTACAAGTGATAGGCATATAAGAGGTATATTTTCAAGCTTGATGTTAACTACAATTATGACCCGGTGGCATCAATATATGTAAACCGGCAAAGTTCTACATTCTTAAACCGGCTGAAGATCAGATGAGTATTTCAAAGACCAATATTTTTGTTAAGCATTGGGAGCTGAGTCAAAGGAGTTATTCTTCACAATATTTTTCTATGACAAACCAATGTCAGCAAATTGATTATGAAGCTGGCCTATTGAGCCGGATTTTCTAGAAGGAGGAAATGACAAGGACTTAAGGATGATCAGGTGCCGGTTTACAAAATATTTAACCCGGAGCACAACCTGTGAAATTTGTTCTTGTGTTTGTTTTACATGATCAGTTTAACATGGATAAATCCAAATTAAACTGGGGGCTAATGTCGGGGATATACCCCGCGGTACGAACCGGCCGGAAATATGACCCGGCCGGGCTTGGCGGTTTACTTGAGACCCGGTTGACACTGGGCGATTCACTGGCGACCCGCCCTGACCAGACGGTATACAAGCAGCCTGCTAAACATTATGATGCACTGGTAACCCGGCAGGCGGCTCGACGGATGACAAGGCCAAAGCCCAGAAGGCCGGTTCATGGTATGGTGGGCCGGTTTATGAGGAAAGCACAAGGAATACTCTCCTACAAAGGAAGCAAGACTAGGACTCCACTTGTAATAGAGTAAACCTAATCCAACTAGGACTAGTCATGTAAACCGCCCCTTCAACATATATAAGGAGGGGCAGGGCTCCCCAAAGAGGGACAAGCAAGAAGAAACAATCTCTAGGGCTAGACACAAAGAGCCGGTTTACGGCGACTCCCTCGTGATGATAATGAGACCTAGCCACAAACAGCATGTAGGGCTATTACCGGATGATGTTTCCCGGGGCCCGAAGCTGTGTAAATCCTTGTCTTGAGTGTTGATCCGCCCTGCGTCTCTCGTCCCACTCAACCCCTCTCAAGCTACCACATAGATGCGTTGGCCTCGCGACTAAGTCCTGACACTAAGGACATCTGCCATGACAAAACCACGATAGGAAGTGAAGGATAGAACCAGTTGCTTGGTGAAGACAAGGATTTGGTAGACCAGTTCCAGTTGCTGTGACAACTGTACGTATGGTTAGGGAGGCCGAAATTTAACTCAGAAGACCGTGTCTTCACCTTATTCCCCTTGAGCTATGGACACCCAGTCCTCGCCCAATCACTCTAGTAAGTCTTCAAGGTAGACTTCTAAACCTTCACAGACTTCATTCACTGGAAATCCACAATGGTTCTTGGATGCTCAGAATGCGACGCCTAACCAGCTGGAGGATTCGCAGTCCTCAAGTGTAACAAGTCTTCAGATCACGTGGACAGAAATACTTGATGCCTAACACTCTTTGGCTCTGGGTGTTTTGGGCTTTGTCCTCGCAAGGATCTCTCTCTCAAATGCTTCGGAGGTGGGTTGCTCTCAAACGACAAAAGCCGTGCACTAACTCTGAGCAGCCACAAATTTATTGTGTAGGGGGTGGGCTATTTATAGCCAGGAGGCAACCCTACCTGATTTGTCCAAAATGACCCTAGGTCACTAAGGAACTGACACGTGTCCAACGGTCGGATTTCAAACACACGCGGCAGATTGACTTGGGCTACAAGTAAAGCTGACTCATCCAGGCTCTGGATAAGATTTGCTCTCATTGTCTTCGCTCGAAGACATAGGATTTGGTTGAGCATCACATCAGTCACTCTGACTTTGTTCACTTGGACCCCACTTAACAGTACGGTGGTTCCTATGACTCAACAAAGAAGAAAAGGAAACTACGAAACAACTATGTCTTCGCTCTCCATAGTCTTCACATGAATGTCTTCTCATCTCATAATCTATAATGTGAATATCTTCACAAACCACCATTGTCTTCAATGTCTTCACACATTTTAGGGGCCATCTCTGGTAGGTAAACCGAATCAATATGGGACTACTACCTGTGTTATCCTGCAATTCTCACAAACACATTAGTGCCTCAATCAGGTTTGTCGTCAATACTCCAAAACTAACTAGGGGTGGCACTAGATGCACTTACAATCTCCGCCTTTTTGGTGATTGGTGACAAACTGGTTGAAGTCTTCAATGGGGATAAAAGTATGTGAGAGTTAAGGATTGAGGCATTGTCTTCATAAGTAGCAAAAGGCCCCCCTGAAGATGTGCATATAAGTAGTTTGCTTTTGAATGCAAATGCACATGGCAGGTTTTACTTTGTGGAGATCCTCTTCAGCTTATGAAGACAATTTATCATGCATGAAACAGATAACGAAGATAATGACAAGCATAACGAAAAATGGACGTATGCAGAATGTCTTCATGCGGAATTTATCATCGCATCACAAGGTAGCAGAAAAAATAGCAGACGACCATCGAGTTTAAGTGTTACAACTCAAAAACCAAATTGTTTCAGAAGACGAGAGTTGTAAAGTCTTAGCAAAAATAAAGCAACCACCCATATGGACCCGCTTGAAGACTATCAACTCATATGCTTCTCCCCCTTTTGTCAGTAAGGACCAAAAAGGTTTGAAGACATAGAGTGTCTACTCGTTCCCAGCAGGAGTAAAAGATGGAGCAGGGTCGTCGTTGGAGTTTGGTGGTGCAGATGGGCCTGACACAGTATCGTGGTGCAGTGCAGCCAGGGTTGGTGAAGTGGCGTCGTCTTCTTCATTGACGACTCTCGCAACAACAGTTGGAGCCGAAGATGAATGCTCAGAATCTTCAATGGAGGGAGTGCGACGCCAGCTTGCATTTTGAGGAGTCCTGGAGTCAAACTTTAAGTGCTCTGTGAAGCCATCTGCACGCAGATCATCTTCAGAACATAACAGTATTAGGCTCTTCCAGGACCGCCTATAGGCTTCGTGTGCAACGAATGTGTTCTTGGTGGACAGATTACGGATGCGATTAACATCCACCAAGAGACTCTGCATCTGACGCTTCAACCAGTCATGATGCTTATCCAGCTTCTGATGTAGTGCCACCAGAAGCTCTTGGTCATTGAGTACACGAGAACGCTTCTGAGGCCTTTAGGCAATTGTCCTTGCAGTGGCTTCTGTGTTGGCTCGGTGAGGAAAGCGCATGTTGCCAGCCACAGGATATGCAGGAGTTGCAGCATTGGGCACAAGAATTCCTTCGATTGGCTGCGTGAAGCTTTGAAATTCAACATTCTGAAGGTGGGGTGGCTTCTTTGTAGGCTCAGGATAGATGGCTTCAATAGACAGATCAACCTCAGGCAGAAAAACAATATGATTGCGCGCTGAGGGCTGATAGTCAATGGTAGAATGAAGCTTGATCAGGCGCATGGAGCATAGAACTTTAGGCCAAACAGATCAATCCCAGAAGCAGCAAGTTGTCTGATGAAGAAATCCTGGGTGTTGAACCTGATGCCATTGATGATATAGTATACCAAAGTCTTCATGGCGCCTTCAAGTTTAGCTTCAGAAGTATGTCCCTTGATGTGCCATAGAGTATGCCTCAGAATATGGTACACTGTGCATGTCAAGTACTCGAGGTCCTTCACAAAGAACTCCTTTGGGTATTCAGCGTCTTGAGGCAATGGCTTCATCATGCTAAGCATCTGGCTCATATTTGGCTCAGGCTTCTGAAAAATGCTCTGCAGCTCATTCCTATGAAGCTGACAACCAGGTTCATATAACTCACCTGGAGTGGGCAGGGAAGTAAGCTCGATGATGTCTTGAGCTTTAGCTTCGTGATGTACATCACCTGTCATCCACTCAAGGATCCAAGTCTTCGAATCCCTGTTGTAGCCTTGAATATGGAGTGTGGCATAGAACTGCAGCAGAAGCTCTTCATTCCAATGCTCCTTGTCAGTCACAAAGGGTAGAAGTCCAACATCCCTGAAGCAGTCAAGGTCTTCCGCAAGACATGGCAGCCCAGCCATAGCATCGCAATCCAGACGCTTGTGCGGATAAATCCGGTCTTGGTTGTAGAGGATGCACGAGTAATAGCTTCGCTGCTGGTAAAATCTGTCTGAGGAGATCTTGGGCTTCGAGTAAGGGTTCTTGGCGCTGTTAAAGAAAGTATTGTGCTCTCTGAAGCTGTGCACGCTGAAAGAACCATGTGTAGTTGCAGCACTTGGAAGCCTTGGCAGCCTAGGCTTGGGCTTCTGAACTTGAGGCCTCTACTCCACATGATAATCATATTGGGGCCCGGGAGCAGTAGGTGGAACCATAATAGGCCATTTGACGGAGACAAGCTGCCCACCACGATTGAATGCTTGCTCAATGGTGTGAGGCCTTGGGGGAGGCACAACATCACTAGAGCTGACTGGTGGCACAGTGGCATTAGTGGCAACATTGTCTTCAGGCTCCACATTGTCTCCAGCCATGACAGTGTCATTGGCTTCAGTGGCGTTGTTGGTGGCAGCCTCAGGGTTTTCAACCTCCATTTTTTCAAGGACTGGAGGGTCGAGCATAATTACATTCTCCTCGAGAATGACTTGATCACTTGCTGGGGGTGTGACTTCTCTTTCTTATTCTCTTTCTTCTTGTTTGTCTTCATCGACTGATGTAGCCGGAATGTCTTCAGCAACTTTGGCGTCAGACTCAGAGGCAGTCGTAGTAGGGGTGGCTTCAGGAAACACTTGACGTGCGACTGAGCTTTGTTGCACTTCCCCTTCTGGAATGCTCAACATGGTGACATGTGGCCTGAGGCCTTTGCGGAGCCTGCGAAACGCTGGCGACGCCTTTGGTGAGGGAGTGGTCTGTACCATGTAGTTCTTGTCGTCAAGCACCGGAGTGGTGACTTGAGGTGGTGTTCTTGGTGTCTCATCTTGCTGAGGGGTTTCTTGCTATTGGCGCTCCGCCCATGAGTCATCTTGAGCAATTGGCATCAGTGGATGGCCAATGCTAATGAGTTCACTTCTCGTGAGAGCAGGCGATGATACCGACTGGGACTGAAGCTGTGGAAGGACTACATCATCATCCACATTGTCTTCATGACCAATGTCTTCAGCTGCGATGGGGTCAACAGCTGGAACTTCTTCACTTTCTGGAGCCTCTATGGAAGCAGGCTCATGGATCACTAGGCGACGATCTTGGTTGTTGGTGGTAGGGAGAGCAACAGAAATGGGTTCAACATTGAGGGGCTCTGGGGCTTCAGCACACTCTTTCTTTGAAGACTTTGAAGCCTTGGTCTTCAATTTGTTCTTGGAGGGAGCACCATCAGAAGTGTCTTTGTGCTTCCGCTTCCTGGCTTCGGCTTCAGCTGCCCTTGTTTTCTTCAGCTCTGAAGCTGCTGAGATGACCTTTGGCTTCGAGCCAGTCATACTGGCAGGGAAGACAATGCAAGGTTCTTCCTGCCTTGGTGCTTCGGATTGGGCCGCAGCAGACTTCTTCTTGTGCTTGGCAGCCATCCTGGGGTCGATGCCAGGACGCCCAAGAGCCTTTCTCTTTTCAGCTTCATTGTGGGCTTGGACACATTTCTGCGCACAATACTTCATGCGCTCGCGTGAGCCTTTGGCTTCTTCATGCTTCTTGTGGAATTCAGCCTTGAGATCATCACTACTAGGGAAAGCCCTAGTAGTAGCGCGGGTTTTGAGGCTATCAGCAGAGCGGGTAGCCGCACTACTACTACGGCGCTACAGCTAACTATTAGTAGTAGCACTGTCTGTACCCGCGCTACTACTATTGACTATATCAGCAACACTTTTCGGGAATGCGCTACTATTAATTAGCTATAGCGCTTTCCTAACCCCGCGCTTCTGCTGTATCTTTCATCATCCCCCCCCCCCGCTTCCTACCCCGTTTCAGTTTCAATAAACTGCAATTTCCAGATACTAGGTACTACTAGATATCAGTTTCATAAAGCATTATAGGTACTAGGTAGTACAAGATAACAATATCATATATAGTCAACATGCCTCCTCAAGCAGTACTAGGTAGTCATACAGCCGCACATATATAGCAGTTCTACTAGGTATATATAGTCATACAGCCACACACACATATGTAGTTCTAGATGATATCGACGACGATCATCATCCTCAAGCCTGGGTGGTGGGTGTTCCTGATAGTAATTAGGATGGCCTGTCCAACACAAAGATTCTTGCCAACGAGGAATCTCTTCCACCCAACCGAGTTTAAGTGTGTGCGACCGTCCGTGTCCATGCGGTAAGTACAGATGGTGACAGAGCTTCTTGCGATAAGGCATAGTCCAGCTGAGCCTTCTTCATCAGGCTCGATACCACAACTCACAGATAGGCTCTTTGGCAATTTCTGAATAAGAAAAACGTATCAATTAATAAATAGCCTCGCACATACTCTTGCAAATATATTTCTATTAAGTATAGATTTCTACACTATCAAAAGACACAGTACTACACATTTGTACTAAGCATGAATTCTACTAATAAGTATATATGGATTATCTACACTATTAATAGTTCCTTGGATTCTACACTAATAAGCATGTGGTCAGACTCTACACTAAAGCATACCATCGACTAGATTCCACACAGCATATCATTGGACTCTACAGTAAGCATATCATCGGATAATTTGCATTTGTAAGTATAACAATAAAGCATATATATATATATCATCAAATTACTACAGTTAGTATAACATACCATATCATGCCGATCGACCATGGTACTTGTCAGGTGGGTCACGAATGGCACCCCAACAAAGTCATCACGTGGCGGAATTATGTCCCATGGGTTGCACACCTCCTCCTCGCTCAGCTTCATTCTTTGAGCTACGACGGCTTCATGAAGTGGGTCCTCATCATCTTCATCGAGTGGGCCCTCATCATCTTCATCATCTTCATCATCTTCCACCAGGTTGATATAAATGACAGCCAGCTTGGGTCTCTTTGCTCTGAAGGAGAAGCTGATCAACTCACCACCAGTAAGACGCATGCGGGCGAGGAAACGGGCCCATCCATCTCCTCCAATCTGTGACATATTGCATCCTTCCTCGACCTCCATAGTGTAGGGCCCCCCAAGAGCCTCAAAGGTCACAGTGTCTCCTGTCAGCCTGTTGAATTTCAACCTCACATTGCATGGGACGATCTGTATAAAAAAGCAAAATGACACAATGAAGTAATGCCAACACTAAAGACAAAACAATTGTTACATTTCATATAATTTCTTACCGCCGCATGACGAAAACTCGGCTGGAAGTAGATGCCGAACAGCTTGCCAGTTGCAAGGCTACTGGCGCACCTTGACTTGCACAGTCGACATGGTGGTGGTGGTGGCGCCATTTTCCTAAAGCAATATGAGCAAAGGATTAACGGTCCACTTCACAGGAAAGAAAAACAGTAGCATGTGATATTTTTGGTTCTTCTTCAGTTATATTTTCATAGTGGAACCCGATCCAAAAAAGTAAACAACAAGCTCTCAATTAACTTACTAACACCTTCTATAATAGAACAAACAGCTAGCAGGCAAATGCCAAATCAGCCAACAAGACTCACAGCCAACAAGTTCTCAATTAGCTTACTAACACCTTCTAGAATAGAACCAACAGCTAGCAGGCAAATGCCAAATCTTGTGTATATATCACCGATATCTCTAGATGAAGAGATTCTTCCGCGAGAAGAAATTTGATGGACAATTATAATCCTAAGATCTAGTAACATATAAGATGACAAGGTACCACCTACCAAAGCATTTCAATGGCACCTATTGCCGAAAAAACTTTTCACAGATATCTACCAAATCAGGGTACCACCTACCAAGACATGTCATCTAATTTGGCCCCTATTGCCTAAGATAACTGATTAAAAAACAAATGGCAAATTTAATTGGGATTAACTTAGCACTTGCAAACCAAATACTTGTATCAAAACCAATATCTACCAGATCACGGTACCACCTACCAAAGCATTTCAACTAAATTGGCACCTACATTTTTCCAAAAAATAAGTTATTACAGAAAAACAATAGCATCTAGCTATCCATGTATAGAAAAAATAACAATAAAAGGGTGCATTTCTTTCCAAGCATCTAGCTAGGTCGTGCCAAATCTTCAGAGCTATCAACTAGCATACTAAACCAACTAAATCAACTAGCTTACTAAATCAACATGTTGCATATGAACTAAATCAACTAGCCTACTAAATCAACTAAATCATATCAACTAAATCATATCAACTAAATCAACTAAAATGTTCTAAATCAACTGAATCAACTAAATCATATCAACTAAATCAAAATATTGCATATGAACTAGCCTACTAAATCAAAATGTAGCAGGGAGGAGGGGTTATGGATGGAGGAGGGAGGAGGGAGAAGGAGGGGCGACTGGAGGAGGGAGGAGAGAGTAGGATGAAGGAGGAAGGCGGAGCAAGGAGGGCCCGGCCGGCGGCGAACAGAGGAGTAGAGGGAGGACGGAGGAGGAGGGCGTCCGACGAAGGATTACCGAGTCCAGCGAGGAGGAGGAGATGACGGCGGCGCAGAGGGAGGTGGGGTAGGCGACGGCGGCCGGCAGGGGAGGACCGGCGCGGGGGGGGGGGGGGTTGAGGGGGAGATCGAGTGAGTGTGAGTGTGAGTGGATCAGAGAGAGGAGAGTGTGAGGGGTGGAAGATAGAATGACTTAGCAGTAGCGCGCTATAGGGAAAGGCGCTACTGCTAAACGACCTAGCAGTAGCACCTTTCAGTCACAACGCGCTACTGCTATGTGTCAGCATGTAAAAACAAACATAAAAAATACATTGATCATCAATGATCTTTTTGTGTACAATCTGATTTGTCAACATGAGTCGTCACCGGTTTAGGAACCGGTGAAGACTCATATTGCGGCCACAAATTCTACACATAGAGTTCAATGAAGACCAAGTGCTTGTGATAGTTTGAGAAGTAACATATTTAAGGTGGTAGAAATCCTCTTCGCGGAGCGAGGTGGGACTAAAATTTTGTAGTAAACTTAGCAGTAGTGGGTATTGAGGGAATGTGCTACTACTATGATCTGTAGCAGTAGCTCTCTTCATATTAACGCGCTGCTGCTAGAACTAGCCTCGCGACGGGGTCGTGGCAATTATAGTAGTAGCGCGGCTTACAGCAGGCGCGCTACTGCTAAATTTATTTCAGCAGCGAGTTTTTTGGGCGCGCGCTACGGCTAAGTAGCAGCAGCGCCTTATTTTAAAGCGCGCTGCTGGTAAGATTCTGTGTATAGGCTTTTCCCTAGTAGTGCATGCAGCATCTGCTTGAAGATTTGCACATCAGCCACACTGAGCTTGGCCATGTTCTTCTTGAAGTGCGCCTTCTCATGATCAATCTTGTTCTTGAGCTCGACGATTTCCTGACCCCAGGCCAACTCATTAGCAATGGCTCCGTGAAACGTGACGCTTATGTCCACGGGCAGCTGAAGATCATCAATACTGATGCTCTGGTCATCAAACCATTCATCGATGAAGTTGTTCAATATGTCAACATCAAAGAGGGGCAGATCATTGAAGATCTCTGCCTCTTACTTGCTCTTGATCAACATCTGAAGAGCTTCATCACCAAGATCTTCATCGCTGGCAGATCAATGGTGTCTTCCTCGTTGTACAAAACAGCAGCAGGAGTCAGTTCATGCCCAGAAATCTTCTTGGACTGCTTGGTCTTCTTGGTCCTCTTGGAGACACGAGACAAATCTTCTGACTGCACATTGGGTTCAGGAGGTGCAGTCTTCAACGGCTTCACAATCGAAGCTTTTGGTGTGGCAGAGGGCTTCGAAGCTTTGGACTTCTTCTTTTTCTGCTTCGGTGGAGCTGGCGCATCTTCAGAGTCCGCGTCATCAGCAGAGTGTTCCACCATAGCCCTCTGAGCAGCAATGTGAGAGAGGAGCCCATCGAAGCTGTTGAAGGGGCCGATGACATTGGGATTAGCTTCACGTGTGCCATCCGGCCTTGGAGAAGATGGACCTGGGTTGAAGTTGAGTCCAAGATCCCTCTTGTTCTTTGCAGCTAACTCTTTTGAAAACTGATAGTTGCGCTTGAAGAGGTTGTCATCACGACACCATAACATGGATCATGGGTCGGCATTCTCGGGCTTCGGTCCTCGGACCATGCACGGATAGAAGCCTTGGGCAATCGCTTCAGGCTTCGACTTGGGTTGCAGATTCTTGTACAGAATATCACCCCACGGGCGCTTGATGGCGTTCTTCTCAGCATATTCAGAAGTGACGAAGTTATACTTGAACCACTATTCTGCCCAATATCTTCAAATCCATTGGATTTGGGTCTTGCGCTGATTGTAGTTTTCCTCAAGATCAGTCTTGTACAATTCATGCAGATCCGGAGGCAGATCTAGAGCAGTATTGCCACGACGCTGCCTGCCACCCTTCCTTGCTGATTTCTCAGTGGTCATGATATTCAGACAAATTGGCTTCAGAACGGTGAAAGGCTTCCGCTTACTTGTCAGGCAAGAACTGGCTTCAGGAGAGTGAATATGATGCTATAGGAATTCTGCAAATGAATGCAGACTATGAGAACCAAGGGATTCTCCCATGGACATGTACCTGTGACAGCATTAGAGATGCGAGGGAAGGGGAAGAGGTCATATGCATTCTCAGAAGATTTTGAAGCTAAATCAGTTTGAAGACATTGACCTCATAGTGCGAAGACATTCACTTATTTGAAGTGAGTTGGTTCCATATTTGTACGAATCCATGAATAAGTACAAGTGAGAAAATCTAACTAGTTGGGAAGCATAAGTGAACATACTTAGCATGATATGAGAAGCAGAAAGAGAGAGATCCAGATTTTGAAGTGTAGAAACCACTTTTGGTTGAAGTGGATGGATTTGACAGATCCAAAAGACTGTAAAAAGTAAGATTTAATTACCACTAACGAACTGCTAGACGTGGCAGAAGAGGAAGCTGAGCAGTGCAATCTCCCGCGCCCTAACTTGGCAGCGGAAGACACCTACGGCGGCGGCGGAGAAGACGAGGTCCGCGGCCGGCGTGAGGACGGCGTCGAAGATGTCATGGCAGCTAAGCGCTTCGTCTCCGGCGTCGACGCAAGCTAGCGGAGGCGCTAGAGTTTGAGCGAGGTGGCGAGGTGGAAGAAAGTATAATGACCGCGTGGTGTGTGGATATTTATAAGGAAAGGGACTGCACAACGCAATTATGCAGGTGCCCTTGGTGGTTCACATCTGATGGACACATGGCATGCATGCAACTCATTGGAAGTTGTTCCATGTTCGCACGCCTGGATTGTCGGGTGGTCGTTCCGGCTTCTCCAATATTCAGGCAAAAGAGATATAGCATTAAAAGCAGGTTTTAAACATGTGTCTCTGTGTCTTCAGCTGACAAGGACGCAGTGAAGACATTCGACAGGTTTCAACAGAATGCATATGACTAGACAGATAGAATTTGAGGAAGAAGCACAGAAGAGGTTAGGGTCTGATCACATTCACTTAGTTCAGAAAAATTGCAAATTTGAAGACATAGCTATAAGTGAATGCTGTAGAGGACAGAACACGCATATATATATATATATATATATATATATATATATATCAGTATAAGACCAATTCAACATTGCGAAGATAAAACTTGAAGTCAAATCAATGTTGAAGACAAACCAAATGTGAAGATAATGCAATCATGACGCCAAATGAAAATCTTCGAGAAAGTTTTGGTGGTGGCGTTACCCACCGTATAGGAAGTATTAGACCCAGACATGGCGCACAATTATCGTGGCACTCCGAAGTCAAATTCCGCGTTAGTGTATTCGCACTTAGAGTGTATGTCTTCATTGATTGAAGATATACGTTACTTTGTGTGTTGCACATCTAAATCATCAACATGCATAAGCGTTAGGATGTGTTTGTCCAATTACATGACGTTTGAGGTTTCCAAGATATTTAGCTCACACAGCAACTTGCAAAAACTTTTCTCATCCAAGGGCTTTGTGAAGATATCTGCCAATTGCTCTTCAGTGTTGACGTGAATGATGTCAATCTCTTCCTTCATGACATGATCTCTGAGAAAGTGATGACAGATCTGAATGTGCTTTGTCTTCGAGTGCTGAACTAGGTTATTGGCAATCTTGATGGCGCTTTCGTTGTCACAGTAGAGTGGCACATGCTTCAGGTGGATGCCATAGTCCTTGAGAGTTTGCTTCATCCATAGAAGCTGAGCACAGCAAGATCCAACAACAATGTATTCAGATTCAGCAGTGGAGAGGGATACACAGTTATGCTTCTTTGAAGACCAACAAACAAGAGATCATCCAAGAAAGTGACATGTTCCTAATGTGGACTTGCGATCAACCTTGTCACCAGCATAATCAGCATCTGAGAATCCAACTAGATCTCTGAGCCCTTTGGATATCATAATCCTAGTGTTGGCGTGTAAGCCAAATATCGAAGAATTCGCTTCACAGCTAAGTGATGCGATTCCTTTGGTGCCGCTTGGAATCGGGCACACATGCAAACGCTAAGCATTATATCTGGCCTAGATGCACATAAGTAGAGTAAAGAACCAATCATGGAGCGGTATACCTTTTGATTGAACTCTTTACCATTGTCGTCGAGGCCCAGTTGGCCTTTGGTAGGCATTGGTGTCGTGTACCCTTTGCAGTCTTGCATTCCAAACTTCTTCAGGCAATCTTTGAGGTATTTCTCTTGTGATATGAAGATGCCATTGCTTTGCTGACAGATTTGAAGACCAAGGAAGAATTTCCGCTCACCCATCATGGACATCTGATATTGCTCTTGCATCATATGCGCAAATTCATCACTTTATCTCTTGTCAGTGCAGCCGAAGATAATGTCATCCACATAGATTTGGCACACAAACAGTTCACCATCATATGTCTTCGTGAAGAGAGTGGGATCCAGGGAACCAGGTTTGAAGCCTTTGCTCTTCAGGAATTCTTTGAGTGTGTCATACCAAGAACGAGGGGCTTGTTTGAGGCCATACAGTGCCTTGTGAGCTTGTATACCATGTTAGGATGCTTTGGGTCTTCAAAGCCAGGTGGTTGTGCAACATACACTTCTTCAATTTTGCCATTGAGAAAGGCACTCTTTACACTCATTTGGTACAGAAGAAGGTTGTGATGGTTGGCATAGGCTAGCAGTATGCGAATGGCTTCAAGCCTAGCCACGGGAGCAAATGTTTCATCGAAGTCAATCCCTTGAACTTGTGTGTAACCTTGATCAACGAGACGAGCCTTGTTTCTGACAACTTGACCATGCTCATCTTGTTTGTTGCGATAGATCCATTTTGTGCCTATGATATTGTGCTTGCGAGGATCAAGACGCTTCACTAGGTCCCATACATTGTTCAGCTCGAACTGTTGAAGCTCTTCTTGCATAGCTTGAATACATTCAGGTTCCATGAATGCTTCATCAACTTTCTTGGGTTCAGATATAGAGACAAATGCAAAGTGCCCACAGAAATTTGCTAGTTGTGTTGCTCTTGAACGAGTGAGTGGACCAGGTGCATTGATGCTATCAATTATCTTCTCAATCTGTACTTCATTTGCAACACGAGGATGAACTGGACGAAGATTTTTCCCTTGCTGATCATTTTCTTCATCTTCAGCATTGGCTTCAGGCTGAGCAGTGTCTTCGGGCTGATTAGGTGCAGAAATGATGATTTCCTCTTCAGCCTGTGCCTCTGAAGGTATGATTTCTCCAGTACCCATAAGCTTGATAGATTCACTTGGTGAGGCTTCATCTAGCACATTTGGCAGGTGCTCTCTTTGCGAGCCGTTAGTCTCATCGAACCGCACATCCACAGTTTCAACCTTTATAGTGAAAGAGGTTAAAGACTCTGTAGGAGTGCGAGTCCTTTCCGTAGCCAAGCATAAAACCTTCATGTGATTTTGGTGCAAATTTTGAAGTGTGATGCGGATCCTTGATCCAGCACCTTGCACCGAATACTCTGAAGTAGCTGACGTTTGGCTTCTTACCAGTCAGGAGCTCATATGATGTCTTCTTTAGAAGCTTGTGAAGATAAACATGGTCGATGACGTGGCATGCAGTATCAATGGCATCAGGCCAGAACTTCCTTGGGGTCTTGTACTCATCAAGCATCGTTTGTGCCATCTCAATGAGGGTTCTGTTCTTGCGCTCCATGATGTCATTCTGCTGAGGTGCGTACGGAGCTGAGAACTCATGTGTTATGCCCAATGTATCAAGATAAGTGTCGAGGTCGTTGTTCTTGAATTCTGTGCCATTGTCACTTCTGATGTGATTGATCTTGATGCCATAGTTGGTCATGGCACGATTGGCGAATCGTCTGAAGACATCCTGCACTTCATTCTTGTAGAGAATTATGTGCACCCATGTATATCTTGAGTAATCATCAACAATGACGAAGCCATAGAGGCAAGCAGTGGTAGTGAGGGTAGAGTAGTGAGTAGGGCCAAATAAGTCCATGTGAAGCAGCTCGAAGGGACGTGTCGTTGTCATGATTTTCTTCGAGGGATGCTTGGCCCTAGTCATCTTCCCAGCTTCGCAGGCACCGCATAGATGATCCTTCTTGAACTTGACGCCCTTGATGCCTATGACATGCTTCTTCTTCACGAGGGTGTACAGGTTCCTCATGCCATCATGCCCTAGCCTCCGATGCCAGAGCCAACACTCTGAAGCTTTTGCTAGAAGACAAACGGCTAGTTTGTGGTCCTGCGGAGAAATCCACCATATACAGATCGTCTTTTCGATATCCTTCGAATACTAGAGATTCGTCAGATTCCATAAGCACAAGGCAACGATATTTTCCAAATATCACAATCATGTTCAGATCACAAAGCATTGAGATAGACATTAAGTTGAAACCAAGGGATTCAACAAGCATCACTTTATCCATGTGCTTATCCTTTGAGATTGCAACTCTACCTAGGCCCAATACCTTGCGTTTACCAGTGTCAGCAAATGTGATGTAACTCTTGTCAGAAAGACGTAGGGTTGAATCCATGAGAAGACTTCGATCACCGATCATGTGGTTAGTGCATCCACTGTCCATAATCCATTCTGAAGCCTTTGGTGTCATACCCTACAGTACAGTTTGGGGGATAGGCTTCACCAAGGGTATTGTGAAGCATAAACATTTGACGAACAAGCGGATTATGAAAGTTTAGATCCTGGTTAGGGTAAATAGGATGTTTGTCAAGAAATCTAGGGATGAAATACATAGTAAGACCATTTTGGCATTTTATCTTGCGTCCCACAAGATGTTTTAGGTCCCCAACATAAGCATCAGAAGCCTTTGATTTCCGGCTGGAGACCTTTCCCTGCAAAAGAGAGTTAATTTTTCTTAACCACCCACATCTTCAGGGGTGGCTTAGAAGCAATGAGTCTAAGTGCAGCATCTGAGAACTTCGGCTTTGGAGCCCTAGCAAATAGCCTTGCAGGAGGTGAATAATACTCATAAGAATAAGCAGAAAAGTTCTTGGTCTTATGAACATAGCGGTTTGATGAAACACGCTCATACTCATAAGTCTGAGTATGGTTCCCCTGCAAAACATTGGCGTTAGGGTGACTCTGGTGAGTCCTCTGTCTGTATGAAGCCTTTGGACCATATGAAGCCTTTGATCTGGGGTTTGTCTTCTTCCCAGGTGGTGTCATGATGATATTCACAGGAAGCTTCTCAAGACAACTTTTGGGCACCCAGATCTTCTTCAGAGGTGGTCCATTCCTGTAGTTAGTACCAATATACCTGGCAAACACTTCACCAATCTGATTCATGAATAGTTTATAGTTTGCATCAATGATAATTGGGTTAGCACAAGTGAAGCCAGACAAGGTAGATGGATCCACTGAAGGTCCCTTTGTAGCAACCCATGTGGTTTTGGGGTACTGCTCAGGCTTCCAGTATGAACTATCAACATTCATTTTCCACTCGAACACAACACCCTCTTTCCTAGGGTTTCGGTTCAGAATCTGTTTCTTGAGGACATCACATAATGTCCGATGCCCTTTGAGAGTTTTGTACATCCCTGTTTCAAGCAATGTCTTCAACCTGGCATTCTCATCAGCAATAGTAGTGGTATCCTCAGTAGAGGGGTTAGTTACCACATTAGTAGTTGAAGATATTGCAACAGTAGCAGTAGTAGAACATTCAGCAACAGAGACATCATTATCACGCTCAAGTCATTTTAGACATGGCGGCTCAAAACCTTCCTGAGCGGAGCTGATCTGTTGAGCACGGAGTGACTCGTTCTCTTTTTGAAGGTCTTCATGAGCTGCTCTCAGGTTCTCAAGTTCTTGCTTCCTTTGAAGATAATCATAGGAAAGCTTCTCATGAGTAGCTGAGAGAGTTTCATGATGACTTTCAAGTTCCTCGTACTTAACGTGAAGATTTTTGATATCTTTAATTAAGGACTGAGTTCGAGTCATTTCCGCGTCCAACAGGTCATCGCTTTTGTCTAGCAACTTTTGAATATGTTCCATAGCAGTTTGTTGTTCAGTTGCAATTTTAGCAAGTGTTTTGTAGCTAGTTTTAGATTCACATACAGAATCATCTTCACTTGATGTTTGAAAGTAAGCATCACGTGAGTTTACCTTGGCACCACGTGCCATGAAGCAGTAGGTAGGAGCGGAGTCATCCTCATCATCAGCATCAGCATTGGTGACGAGGCCATTGTCTTCAGTGTTGAAGATGTACTTGGCGACATAAGCTGAAGCTAGAGCCAGGCTTGCCATGCCTGAATCGGACTCCTCCTCAGACTCCACCTCTGCCTCCTCAGAAGCAGACTCCTCCTCTGAATCCATCTTCTTGCCAAGAAATGCACGAGCCTTGCTTGATGAGCTCTTCTTGTGAGATGAAGACTTTGACAAAGACTTTGAAGAAGACTTTGAGGATTTCTTCTTCTTCTTGTCATCAGAATCATATTCCTTACTCTTCTTCTTCTTCTTGGTCTCATTGTCCCACTGTGGACACTCAGAGATGTAGTGACCATGTTTCTTGCATTTGTGTCATGTTCTCTTCTTGTGGTCACGAGTGGAAGCTTCATCATTTCTAGAGCTAGATCTTGAAGACTTTCTGAAGCCTTTCTTCTTGGTGAACTTCTGGAACTTCTTCACAAGCATAGCTAGCTCCTTTCCAATGTCTTCAGGATCCCCAAAACTGCAGCCAGATTCTTTTGTAGATGAGGAAACAACCTTTGCCTTCAAAGCGCGAGTTCGGCCATAGTTGGGGCCATAGATGTCTCTCTTCTCAGATAACTGGAACTCATGTGTGTTGAGCCTCTCAAGTATGTCAGACGGATCAAGAGTCTTGAAGTATGGACGTTCTTGAATCATCAGGGCGAGGGTGTTGAATGAGCTGTCAAGTGATCTCAGAAGCTTCTTGACAATTTCGTGCTTGGTGATCTATGTGGCGCCAAGTGCGCGAAGCTCATTTGTGATATCAGTGAGGCGATCAAACGTGAGTTGGACATTCTCATTGTCGTTTCTCTTGAAGCGGTGGAATAGGTTGCGAAGAACATCAATCCTTGAGTCTCTCTGAGTTGAGACGCCTTCGTTGACCTTGGAGAGCCTATCCCAGACTAGCTTCGTAGTTTCTAGTGCACTCACACGGCCATACTGTCCTTTGGTCAGGTGACCACAGATGATGTTCTTGGCAGTCGAATCCAGTTGAATGAACCTCTTGACATCAGCAGCGGTGACATCTTCACCGACCTTGGGAACTCCATTCTTGACGAGATACTAGAGGTCAACGTCAATGGCTTCAAGATGCATGCGCATCTTATTCTTCCGGTAGGGGTAATCAGTGCGATCGAAGATAGGGCACACAGCGGAGGCCTTGATTATCCCTGCAGTCGACATAGCTAAGACTCCAGGTGGTTAAACCGAATCACACATAACAAGGGAGCACCTTGCTCTAATACCAAATGAAAGTGCTAGTTATCGACTAGAGGGGGGTGAATAGGCGATTTTTATGAAAGTCTTCAAAACATGGGGGCTTTGAAGACAAACAGAAGAATTGAACCTATTGATATGCAGCGGAAGGTAGACTACACTAGACAAGCCATAGTCAAGTAAGCAATGAAGTGAAAGCACGAAGAATATCAGCACCTAGATAGTATGGATCAGGATGGAAGACAGTATGAAGCCAAACAGTAAACAGTCTTCACACAGTGAAGACAATCAGATCATGCAAGCAGGCAATGACTTCACGAAGACAAACTGTAAGTAAAGGGAAGTGAAGGATAAAACTGGTTGCTTGGTGAAGACAAGGTTTTGGTATACTAGTTCCAGTTGCTGTGACAACTGTACGTCTGGTTAGGGAGGCTGAGATTTAACTCAGAAGATCGTGTCTTTACCTTATTCCCCTTGAGCTAAGGACACCCAGTCCTCGCCCAATCACTCTGGTAAGTCTTCAAGGTAGACTTCCAAACCTTCACAGACTTTGTTCACTGGCAATCCACAATGGCTCTTGGATGCTCAGAACGCGACGCCTAACCGGCTGGAGGATTCACAGTCCTCAAGTGTAACAAGTCTTCACATCATGCGGACAGAAAGACTTTAGTGATGTCTAACACTCTTTGGCTCTGGGTGTTTTGGGCTTTGTCCTCGTAAGGATCTCTCTCTCAAATGCTTCGGAGGTGGGTTGCTCTCAAACGACAAAAGCCGTGCACTAACTCTGAGCAGCCACAAATTTATGGTGTAGGGGGTGGGCTATTTATAGCCAGGGGCAACCTGACCTGATTTGTCCGAAATGACCCTGGGTCACTAAGGAGCCGACATGTGTCCAACGGCCGGATTTCAAACACACGCCACAGCTTGACTTGGGCTACAAGTAAAGCTGACTCATCCAACTCTGGATAAGATTTGCTCTCATTGTCTTCGCTCGAAGACATAGGATTTGGTTGAGCATCACATCAGTCACTCTGACTTTGTTCACTTGGACCCCACTTCATGTTGGGGAACGCAGTAATTTCAAAAAAATTCCTACGCACACGCAAGATCCATCAAGGTAACGCATAGCAACGAGAGGGGAGAGTGTTGTCCACGTACCCTCGTAGATCGAAAGCGGAAGCGTTATGACAACGCGGTTGATGTAGTCATACGTCTTCACTATCCGACCGATCCTAGTACCGAAAGTACGGCACCTCCGCGATCTGCACACGTTCAGCTCGGTGACGTCCCATAAGCTCTAGATCCAGCTGAGGTCGAGGGAGAGTTTCGTCAGCACGACGGCGTGATGACGGTGCTGATGAAGTTACCGACGCAGGGCTTCGCCTAAGCACTACAACAATATGACCAAGGTGGAAATCCGTGGAGGGGGCACCGCACACGGCTAAACAATCAACTCGTGTGTCTATGGGGTGCCCCCATCCCTCGTATATAAAGGAGTGGAGGAGGGGAGGGCGGACCCTCTCATGGCGCTCCCAAGGGGGGAGTCCTACTCCTAGTGGGAGTAGGATACACCCTTCCCTAGTTGGAGTAGGAGAAGAAGGAAGGAGGAGAGAGGGAGAAGTAAAGGGGGGCTGGCCCCCCACCCCAATTCGGATTGGGCTGGGGGGGCGCCCTCACCTTGGCCGCCTCCTCCTCTCTCCCACTAAGGCCCAATAAGGCCCATAGACTCCCCGGGGGGTTCCGGTAACCCCCCGGTACTCCGGTAAATGCCCAAACTCACCCGAACCCATTTCGATGTCCAAACATAGCCTTCCAATATATTGATCTTTATGTCTCGACCATTTCAAGACTCCTCGTCATGTTCGTGATCACATCCGGGACTCCAAACAACCTTCGGTACATCAAAGCACATAAACTCATAATACCGATCATCATTGAACGTTAAGCGTGCGGACCCTACGGCTTCGAGAACTATGTAGACATGACCGAGACTCGTCTCTAGTCAATAACCAATAGCGGAACCTGGATGCTCATATTGGTTCCTACATATTCTACGAAGATCTTTATCGGTCAAACCGCATGACAACATACGTTGTTCCCTTTGTCATCGGTATGTCACTTGCCCGAGATTCGATCATCGGTATCTCAATACCTAGTTCAATCTCGTTACCGGCAAGTCTCTTTACTCGTTCCGTAATGCATCATCCTGCAACTAACTCATTAGTCACATTGCTTGCAAGGCTTATAGTGATGTGCATTACCGAGAGGGCCCAGAGATACCTCTCCGACAATCAGAGTGACAAATCCTAATCTCGATCTATGCCAACTCAACAAACACCATCAGAGACACCTGTAGAGCATCTTTATTATCACCCAGTTATGTTGTGACGTTTGATAGCACACAAAGTGTTCCTCCGGTATTCGGGAGTTGCATAATCTCATAGTCATAGGAACACGTATAAGTCATGAAGAAAGCAATAGCAACAAACTAAACGATCATCGTGCGAAGCTAACGGATGGGTTAAGTCAATCACATCATTCTCTAATGATGTGATCCTGTTAATCAAATGACAACTCATGTCTATGGCTAGGAAACTTAACCATCTTTGATTCAACGAGCTAGTCAAGTAGAGGCATACTAGTGACACTTTGTTTGTCTATGTATTCACACATGTACTAAGTTTCCGGTTAATACAGTTCTAGCATGAATAATAAACATTTACCATGATATAAGGAAATATAAATAACAACTTTATTATTGCCTCTAGGGCATATTTCCTTCAGTCTCCCACTTGCACTAGAGTCCATAATATAGATCGCACAGTAATGATTCTAACACCCATGGAGTTTTGGTGCTGATCATGTTTTGCTCGTGAGAGAGGCTTAGTCAACGGGCCTGCAACATTCAGATCCGTATGTATATTGCAAATCTCTATGTCTCCCTCATTGAATTGATCGCGGATGGAATTGAAGCGTCTCTTATGTGCTTGGTTCTCTTGTGAAATCTAGATTCCTTTGCCAAGGAAATTGCACCAGTATTGTCACAAAAGATTTTCATTGGACCCGATGCACTAGGTATGACACCTAGATCAGATATGAACTCCTTCATCCAGACTCCTTCATTTGCTGCTTCCAAAGCAGCTATGTACTCCACTTCACATGTAGATCCCGCCACGACGCTTTGCTTAGAACTGCACCAACTTACAGCTCCACCGTTCAATATAAATACGTATCCGGTTTGTGACTTAGAGTCATCCGGATCAGTGTCAAAGCTTGCATCGATGTAACCATTTACGACGAGTTCTTTGTCACCTCCGTAAACGAGAAACATATCCTTAGTACTTTTCAGGTATTTTAGGATGTTCTTGACCGCTGTCCAGTGATCCACTCCTGGATTACTTTGGTACCTCCCCGCTAAACTAATAGCAAGGCACACATCAGGTCTGGTACACAACATTGTATACATGATAGAACCTATGGCTGAAGCATAGGGAATGACTTTCATTTTCTCTCTATCTTCTGCAGTGGTCGGGCATTGAGTCTGACTCAACTTTACACCTTGTAACACAGGCAAGAACCCTTTCTTTGCTTGATCCATTTTGAACTTCTTCAAAACTTTATCAAGGTATGTGCTTTGTGAAAGTCCAATTAAGCGTCTTGATCTATCTCTATATATCTTGATGCCCAATATATTAGCAGCTTCACCGAGGTCTTTCATTGCAAAACTTTTATTCAAGTATCCTTTTATGCTATCCAGAAATTCTATATCATTTCCAATCAACAATATGTCATCCACATATAATATTAGAAATGCTACAGAGCTCCCACTCACTTTCTTGTAAATACAGGCTTCTCCAAAAGTCTGTATAAAACCATATGCTTTGATCACACTATCAAAATGTTTATTCCAACTCCGAGATGCTTGCACCAGTCCATAAATGGATCGCTGGACCTTACACACTTTGTTCGCATCCTTTGGATTGATAAAACCTTCGGGTTGCATCATATACAACTCTTCTTCCAGAAATCCATTCAGGAATGCAGTCTTTACATCCATTTGCCAAATTTCATAATCATAAAATGCAGCAATTGCTAACATGATTCGGACGGACTTAAGCATTGCTACGGGTGAGAAGGTCTCAACGTAGTCAACTCCTTGAACTTGTCGAAAACCTTTCGCAACAAGTTGAGCTTTGTAGACAGTAACATTACCATCAGCGTCAGTCTTCTTCTGATCCATTTATTCTCGATGGCTTGCCGATCATTGGGCAAGTCAACCAAAGTCCACACTTTGTTCTCATACATGGATCCCATCTCAGATTTCATAGCCTCAATCCATTTCGCGGAATCTGGGCTCATCATCGCTTCCTCATAGTTCGTAGGTTCGTCATGGTCAAGTAACATGACCTGCAGAACTGGATTACTGTACCACTCTGGTGCAGATCTTACTCTGGTTGACCTACGAGGTTCAGTAGCAACTTGATCTGAAGTTCCATGATCATCATCATTAGCTTCCTCACTAATTGGTGTAGTAGTCACAGGAACTGATGTCTGTGACGAACTACTTTCCAATAAGGGAGCAGGTACAGTTACCTCATCAAGTTCTACTTTCCTCCCACTCACTTCTTTCTAGAGAAACTCCTTCTCTAGAAAGGTTCCATTCTTAGCAACAAATGTCTTGCCTTCGGATCTGTGATAGAAGGTGTACCCAACAGTCTCCTTTGGGTATCCTATGAAGACACATTTCTCCGATTTGGGTTCGAGCTTATCAGGTTGAAGCTTTTTCACATAAGCATCACAGCCCCAAACTTTAAGAAATGACAACTTGGGTTTCTTGCCAAACCGCCGTTCATAAGGTGTCGTCTGAACGGATTTAGATGGTGCCCTATTTAATGTGAATGCAGCTGTCTCTAAAGCATAACCCCAAAATGATAGCGGTAAATCATTAAGAGACATCATAGATCACACCATATCTAATAAAGTACGATTACGACGTTCGGACACACCATTACGCTGTGGTGTTCCAGGTGGCGTGAGTTGCGAAACTATTCTGCATTGTTTCAAATGAATACCAAACTCGTAACTCAAATATTCTCCTCCATGATCGGATCGTAGAAACTTTATTTTCTTGTTACGATGATTTTCCACTTCACTCTGAAATTCTTTGAACTTTTCAAATGTTTCAAACTTATGTTTCATCAAGTAGATATACCCATATCTGCTCAAATCATCTGTGAAGGAAAGAAAATAACGATACCCGCTGCGAGCCTCAATGTTCATTGGACCACATACATCAGTATGTATGATTTCTAATAAATCTGTTGCTCGCTCCATTATTCCGGAGAACGGCGTTTTAGTCATCTTGCCCATCTGCATGGAGTTTCTTCATGCGCTTTACACCAATATGACCCAAACGGCAGTGCCATAAATAAGTTGCACTATCATTATCAACTCTGCATCTTTTGGCTTCAATATTATGAATATGTGTGTCACTACTATCGAGATTCAACAAAAATAGACCACTCTTCAGGGGTGCATGACCATAAAAGATATTACTCATATAAATAGAACAACAATTTTTCTCGGATTTAAATGAATAACCGTCTCGCATTAAACAAGATCCAGATATAATGTTCATGCTTAGCGCTGGCACCAAATAACAATTATTCAGGTCTAAAACTAATCCCGAAGGTAGATGTGGAGGTAGCGTGCCGACGGCGATCACATCGACTTTGGAACCATTTCCCACGCGCATCGTCACCTCGTCCTTAGCCAATCTTCGCTTAATCCATAGTCCCTGTTTCGAGTTGCAAATATTAGTAATAGAACCAGTATCAAATACCCAGGCACTACTGCGAGTATTAGTAAGGTACACATCAATAACATGTATATCACATATACCTTTGTTCACCTTGCCATCCTTCTTATCTGCCAAATACTCGGGGTAGTTCCGCTTCCAGTGACCAGTCCCTTTGAAGTAGAAGCACTCAGTCTCAGGCTTAGGTCCAGACTTGGGCTTGTTCACTTGAGCAGCAACTTGCTTGCCGTTCTTCTTGAAGTTCCCCTTCTTCCCTTTACCCTTTTTCTTGAAACTGGTGGTCTTGTTGACCATCAACACTTGATGTTCCTTCTTGATTTCTACCTCTGCAGCTTTTAGCATTACGAAGAGCTCGGGAATTTTCTTATCCATCCCTTGCATATTATAGTTCATCACGAAGCTCTTGTAGCTTGGTGGCAGTGATTGAAGAACTCTGTCGATGACACTATCATCAGGAAGATTAACTCCCAGCTGAGTCAAGTGGTTGTGGTACCCAGACATTCTGAGTATATGTTCACTGACATAACTATTCTCCTCCATTTTGCAGCTGTAGAACTTATTGGAGACTTCATATCTCTCAATCCGGGCATTTTCTTGAAATATTAACTTCAACTCCTGGAACATCTCATATGCTCCATGACGTTCAAAACGTCGTTGAAGTCCCGGTTCTAAGCCGTAAAGCATGGCACACTGAACTATTGAGTAGTCATCATCTTTGCTTTGCCAGACGTTCGTAACATCATCAGCAGCATCTGCAGCAGGCCTGGCACCTAGCGGTGCTTCCAGGACGTAATTCTTCTATGCAGCAATGAGGATAATCCTCAAGTTACGGACCCAGTCCGTGTAGTTGCTACCATCATCTTTCAACTTAGCTTTCTCTAGGAACGCATTAAAATTTAAAGGAACAGTAGCACGGGCCATTGATATACAACAACATAGACATGCAAAATACTATCAGGTACTAAGTTCATGATAAATTAAAGTTCAATTAATCATATTACTTAAGAACTCCCACTTAGATAGACATCCCTCAATCATCTAAGTGATCACGTGATCCAAATCAACTAAACCATGTCCGATCATCATGTTAGATGGAGTAGTTTTCAATGGTGAACATCACTATGTTGATCATATCTACTATATGATTCACGCTCAACCTTTCGGTCTCAGTGTTCCGAGGCCATATCTGCATATGCTAGGCTCGTCAAGTTTAACTCGAGTATTTCGCGTGTGCAAAACTGGCTTGCACCCATTGTATGTGAACATAGAGCTTATCACACCCGATCATCACGTGGTGTCTCGGCACGACGAACTTTCGCAACGGTGCATACTCAGGGAGAACACTTGTACCTTGAAATTTTGTGAGAGATCATCTTATAATGCTACCGAGGAGCTAAGAAAAAAATAAGATGCATAAAGGATAAACATCACATGCAATCCATATAAGTGATATGATATGGCCATCATCATCTTGTGCCTCTGATCTCCATCTCCAAAGCACCGTCATGATCACCATCGTCACCGGCGCGACACCTTGATCTCCATCGTAGCATCGTTGTCGTCTCGCCAACTATCACTACAAAAAAAAGACACATCCGTGACATTTTGGGCCGAACGAAAAAAATTTCTGTCATACTTATGACAATAATTGTGACAAAACCCGGTATCATCATAGATGTGGTGGGCTCCTACTTCTATGACAAAAAAATCATGACAGAAAATGGGCTTTTCGTCCTGGGCGGGCCGGAGACGCAGCTGCATAACATTCTTTGGGCCGTCCATGACAGAAAAACCGTGGTAGAAGCGAGGGCGAGGAAAATATCGGGGTGTTCCCGGTTACGGTGGGTGGTCGGGGCCGAGCGATGCGCTTTTCTCTGTACACGCACGCGCGTGGGTGCGAGGCGTTGGGCTCTAACTGAACCCGAGCGAGGCTTTGGGCTCTAACTGAACCCGAGCGATTGCACTGCAGGCTACGCGTTGCGGAACCCAAGCGATCGATCGATGGCTGTTAACTGAACCTGATCGAGCGATTCCTTCGCTACTGCTGCTAACTGAAGCCGATCGATGCTGCCTCTGGATGAATAGTGAGTGTTGCTGGGGGGTTTTTGATGAACAGTTCCCGGTGGGGGTGTATGAACAGGACCCCGTGGTGTTGCCTCTGGATGAACAGGACCCCGATTGATCGAGCCGGTTAGGGCTAGATGAACAGGACCCCGTGGAGGGCTGGATGAACAGGACCACCCCGTGGAGGGCAGGATGAACAGTAGATGATGGAGGGCTGGATGAACAGTAGCCCGTGGAGGGGTGGTTGAACAGGAGCCCGTGGAGAGGTCTAGTTGAACAGTAGCTGGTGGAGTAGTGCGCGGTGGAGGCTGGATGAACAGGAGCCCGTGGATGAACAGTCGCAGGTGGAGGCTAGAGGAGGTCGACGGTGGATGAACAGTAGCCCGTGGAGGCTGGAGGGGGTCAACGGTGGAGATGAACAGTATCCCGTGGAGTCCCGTTTTGCGGTATGCCACACCCCTCCCGATGAACAGGACCCCCCTTTCGACCGTAGCGCTCCAACACAAGTTCGTTTCCTCCGTTTTGCGGTATGCCACACCCCTCCCGATCAACAGGACCCCGTTTCGACCGTAGGAGGTCTGTTTCCTCTGTTTTGCGGTACGGCAGACCCCTACCGATGAAGAAGATCCCATTTCAAACGTGGCTGGTCGAACACAAGGCCGTTTCCTCTGTTCTATGGTACGGCAGGCCTCGTTTCCATCGGATGTTCCATCCCAGCCGGTTGGCTCCCACGCGCTCCGTTGCCTCCCGATGAACACGACGCATTCCGTTGCCTCCCCATGAACACGACGACGACGCAGTTTCTCCGTTCCGACACCCAGCCATGTACACGAGCCCTGGCCGTACGTACGCGCGAGTAGGCGTTCGAGACCCCGCCCGTATGTACGTACGTGGCCGTATTTACTTTCTTGCACCCTGGCCGCTGTATGTACGTGTACATGCTACGTGCGCGCCTCTACTACGACATGTGCGCGCCTATACATCGACCAATATGTACGTACACGTTCGTGACCAGAATGACAATGCTACGTATGCTTCAACCAGGTGGGTCCTGACTGTCAGGCACTTCCTTGCGTGCGAAGATGTATCTAGTGGGTCCCAACAGTCAGGGGGGCGAATCATTTTTTTGCCCGGACGCACTTCCTTGCGTGCGAAGATGTAGCTGGTAGGTCCCAGCAGTCAGGGGGGAAACATTTTTTCATGAAATACAGTTGCCCGTCCGATGGGTCCCTGCTGTCAGGTGGAGGAATAATTATTTTGCGCGTAATAAGGAGGCACTTCCTTGCGGCCGCCGTGGACCTAGCTGTCAGCCTCTCCATGTACAGTACTCTTCCGATGGACCAGGGCAATGGACGACGGCGAGGCCTAGGAAGGGGACGACGCGGAGCCGGGAAGACGCGGCAGTGGAAGCCCGCGTGGAGAGAAGTACGAGGGTTCACTGGTTCGGCTACGGTGTGAGGCTGCCGTCGCCGCAGGACCTGGCCAGCGGTGGGAATAGTAGGGGGCGGTGAGGCCTCCGCGGCAGCACAGCCGGCCACGGGAGGCAGGAGCATGCGGCACGACCGGCGCTGCTTTGGGCGGCTGGAGCAAGAAGACCAGAGGTTGAAGAAGCACTATGGCCGTTGGATGGACATCGTACGGTCACTTGAGCTAGAATCGTTCATATTGACTAAGTTGACAAAGCACTCTGTCCCCGTCAAATTAGTAGGCCCACAAGTCAGTCTCCCACCAAGGTGGGTCCCAACTAGCAGGGGGAGTATTCCTTTTTTTGTGCGTAATAAGGAGGCACTTCCGGTGGGTCCGAGCTGACAGCGGGGGGAATGTTTTTTTCGTGAAATACGGTGGCCCGTCCTGTGGGTCCCAGCAGTCAGTGGAGAAACGTTTTTTTGCCAAATACGGTGGCCCGTCCGGTGAGTCCCTGCTGTCAGGTGGAGGAATAATTATTTTCCGCGTAATAAGGAGGCACTTCCTTGCGGCTGCCGTGGACCCAGCTGTTAGCCTCTCCACGTGCAGTACTCTTCCGATGGAAGTCGTTCCTTGACCATGTTGACCACGCCGTGCCGAGAGCACCAGGGCGGTGGACGACGGCGAGGCCTAGGAAGGGGACGACGCGGAGCCGGGGAAGACGCGGCAGTGGATGCCCACACAGAGAAGAGTACGAGGGTTCACTGGTTCGGCTGCGGTGTGAGGCTGCCGTCGCCGCAGAATAACAGGGGGTGTGGGTGAGTAGAGGGATGCCCTGGCCAGTGGTGGGAGTACTAGGGGGCGGTGAGACCTGCACGGGAGGCGGGAGCAGGCAGTCCCGCCGGCGCTGGATTTGGCGGCTGGAGCAAGAAGATCAGAGATTGAAGAAACACGACGGCCGTTGGATTGACATCCAATGGTTATGTCTGCTAGAATCGTTTGTTCACGTATATAATAACTAAAAAAAATCTTGCATACGCATCAACTTAATAGGCCCACAAGTCAGACCATTCCCTCTTTTTTTAATAATTTATATATAGCTCATTGCGACTTCTTATGCAATTTATTGCAGTCCATTTTTTTTGGTTGGCCAGGGCCAATTTCGCATATTTCTGTGGGTTCCAAACTATTTTTAATACCGAAATGTCGACCCAGATTTAAAGTACTTTGAAGATATATTTAAATTAGGTTAATGCCCAGTGAAATAGGAATCTGTAAATGTGAAAAATTCAAAAATTATAAAGTAATTGCCAATTTCTCATCTATTTTTATATTTACAACCCATTTCATATTACTTTAAAGATTTGCAGACGTCTTGAAAGAGTTGCAGCCCATCAGGGCGTACAAGAATAAGTAGGCCTGGATTGGGTATTCTTCAGAAAAAATAAACTGGACTCATTTTCACAAAGAAAAAATAGCTGGGCTGGTCACATGGTGAACATAAAATATAAGCCTGGGCTAGACGGGCCACAGCCCAGTTCAAACCCTGCTCCATCTCAACAATAACAAAAAAAATACTGCTCGAGCAGCTACGTCCCAGGTGTCAGCCGATCTTGTGCTGTTCTCTTGTCTATTGACTATATACGCTCACAATGTCGTGGGTCCCAGATGTCAGGAAAACACTAGGAGGAAGCATTTTATTTTTCCATACGCTAACATGGTGGGCCCCTACTGTCATCCTCTCCACGTACTTCTGCCGATTCCTGTTGTTTGTTGACCATGTTGACAACGCGAGAGGGCGGCGCTGCGGCGAGCGCACCAAAGCGCGCGGAGGACGACGGCGAGGCCTCGGACGTCAGCGTTAACGATTTAGGAGACGGTGGGGCGGCGATGCGTGCGCTGAGGCGCAGCCAGCCGTGGGAGGCGGAAGCAGGGGCCCCGCCGGTGTTGGTTTGGTTTTGGTGGCTGGAGGAAGACAGGACTGAAGAAACACGATAGACTGTAAAAGCAGCAGGAGTACTTAACAACCTTAACTGAAACCAGCAGGGGCACTTAACAACCATAGCTGAAAGCAGTATGAGTACTTATACAGGTTCAACCGTACAAAGCACGCCTCAAACAGTGCTAGTTTGCCTCCAGTTAACCAAGGGTGAGGCCGCCAAGCCCCAGGACAAGGCCCAGGCGCCACCCCGCGCATCCACAACCTTCTGAAAGCGGCTTCATCTCGCAATGTGGTCAATAAACAGGATATTCGCTTTAGATCCATGGAAAAGCAGGAACATAGCAGACTAAGGCATAGCCTAGTGGTGGGAAGGGGTTGATGCCTTCCCACCCACCTAGGTTCAAGGCATGGTACTTGCAATTTGGGTTTGTTGCACCAATTATACTGTAGGGGGTTCCCTTACAGTCTTTCTATCAAAAAAAAGCAGGAACACAATCTTCTGTCCTATTCTCCAAGATGGAGGGGCCTTCATTATTTGAGACCACCCATGAATATGTATCTTTTCACCTCCAAGGGGAATGGAGTAGGTCGACATAAACATCATGTTGTGACCAAGCGCAAGTCTGACCCGACCATGGTCAGGCATCTGTATAGGAACAATAGAACTGGGCAGTTTCTGTTTCAAGAAGATCACAGCTGTAAAACTGTGTATAAGCAATAGTTTATGAACAACATATATAACAGAAAACGGCTCGTACCATAAGTTTCTCGACACAGTTGGACTTGTTCAACGAGTGCAGCAGTGGCACACATATCCCACGTGGCCTTCCACCATTGAAACGCCCCACAAGGACCTCAAGACGATCAATAAAGTGTAGGAACTTGTGGATGTCGTCCCAGTCAACTTCAGTGCCATCAGTAATAGCCGAGTTGTTACAGAATAACAAACGAGCAGCCTGCTTAACTCTGAAGAAACCTACATGTGCCACCAATTATAAGAAAATATTAGTTAGAAGTAGCATCTTCGTGAGAGATTCATTTCTACTTCTAAAGTCAAATTGTGATTAGTTAGACAAAATAGGTGGATTAAGAAGTAATCGAGGCAACAAGCAAGAACCAGATACAAAACTAACATGGATGAACAATTGGAACGACGTCGAGGTGGAAGATCGCAGCGAAGATGAGACCAGGTTCTGCTATTTCCATCAACGTTCGTGCGCCAACTTTCAGTCCGTAACGCTTGAGAAAGTTTATCCAAGTTCGGCCATAAAAAAAGCAGCGATCTTCTTGGTTCGTGAACCCAACTCAGAACTTATATCCATGGCTTATCTTCACTGTGACCATTAAACTGGTGTATTTAGTTATGGCAAGGCCGAGCATCTTGAGTACATGTGTTCTGGCAGAGCAAATAATGCACTGCAGGAAAAAATAATATGAGAACACAATGTATTCCATATCCAAATCTAGAAATAACTTCCTCCTTCACGTCAATGTTGACCATCGTACTGGTAGTACCTTTTATCCAAATATAGCAATCCAAAATTTCAAATTAGTCGACGGCATGTTCAAAAAAACCCCACCCCCGGAGAGAAAAGAGGATTCTAGGAACATGTGATACGTCTCCAACGTATCTATAATTTTTGATTGCTTCATGCTATATTATATTCTGTTTTGGATGATTAATGGGCTTTGTTATACACTTTTATATTATTTTTGGGACTAACCTATTAACCGGAGGCCCAGCCCAAATTGTTGTTTTTTTGCCTATTTCAGTGATTCGCAGAAAAAGAATATCAAACGGAGTCCAAACGGAATGAAACCTTCGGGAACGTGATCTTCGGAACGAACGTGATCCAGAGGACTTGGACCCTACGTCAAGAAAGCAACCAGGAGAGCACGAGGCAGGGGGCGCGCCTACCCCCCACCCCCCCAGGCGCGCCCTCCACCCTCGTGGGGCCCACGTTGCTCCACCGACGTACTTCTTCCTCCTATATATACCTACGTACCCCCAAACCAACAGAAGCATCCACGAAAACCTAATTCCACTGCTGCAACCTTCTGTACCCGTGAGATCCCATCTTGGGGCCTTTTCCGGTGTCCTGCCGGAGGGGGCATTGATCATGGAGGGCTTCTACATCAATAGCATAGCCTCTCCGATGATGTGTGAGTAGTTTACCTCAGACCTTCGGATCCATAGTTATTAGCTAGATGGCTTCTTCTCTCTTTTTGGATCTCAATACCATGTTCTCCTCGATCTTCTTGGAGATCTATTCGATGTAATCTTCTTTTGCGATGTGTTTGTTGAGACCGATGAATTGTGAGTTTATGATCAAGTTTATCTATGAACAATATTTGAATCTTCTCTGAATTATTTTATGTATGATTGGTTATCTTTGCAAGTCTCTTCGAATTATCAGTTTGGTTTGGCCTACTAGATTGATCTTTCCTGCAATGGGAGAAGTGCTTAGCTTTGGGTTCAATCTTGCGGTGTCCTTTCCCAGTGACAGTAGGGGCAGCAAGGTACGTATTGTATTGTTGCCATCGAGGATAACAAGATGGGGTTTATATCATATTGCATGAGTTTATCCCTCTACATCATGTCATCTTACTTAAAGCAATACTCTGTTCTTATGAACTTAATACTCTAGATGCATGCTGGATAGCGGTCGATGTGTGGAGTAATAGTAGTAGATGCAGGCAGGAGTCGGTCTACTTGTCTCGGACGTGATGCCTATAGACATGATCATACCTAGATATTCTCATAACTATGCTCAATTCTATCAATTGCTCAACAGTAATTTGTTCACCCACCGTAATACTTATGCTCTTGAGAGAAGCCACTAGTGAAACCTATGGCCCCCGGGTCTATTTTCCATCATATTAATCTTCCAACACTTAGCTATTTCTGGCGCCATTTATTCTGCTTTATTTTACTTTGCATCTTTATCATAAAAATACCAAAAATATTATCTTATCATATCTATCAGATCTCACTCTCGTAAGTGACCGTTGAGGGATTGACAACCCCTTTATCGTGTTGGTTCCGAGGTTCTTGTTTGTTTGTGTAGGTTCGAGGGACTCGTGCGTGGTGCGTGGTCTCCTACTGGATTGATAACTTGGTTCTAAAAAACTGAGGGAAATACTTACGCTACTTTACTGCATCACCCTTTCCTCTTCAAGAGGTAGCAAGAAGGATTTCTGGCGCTGTTGCCGGAGAGATCTACGTCAAGTCAAGTCAAGTCAGGACATACCAAGTACCCATCACAAACTCATCTCCCTCGCATTACATTATTTGCCATTTGCCTCTCGTTTTCCTCTCCCCCACTTCACCCTTGCTGTTTTATTCGCCCTCTCTTTCTCATTCGCTCTCTTTTTGCTCCTCGCACCTTCTGCCGTTATGTCTGAAATTGGGGAAATTATTGCCGATATGGACAATAATAATAACATGGAAAATTCGGATGCTCTTGCTGAAGAACCCCCTATCTTACATACAAAAAATTCCGGATTGGTAGTGGTAATATTATTGGAAAAGGAGTTATCCAAGATTTCTTTACTTGTTCCTGTGCTTTGCCTTCTATGGGTAGTTCTATTCTTCATAGAACTAGTAGTCTTGCGGACGCTATCGCCATGCTTGTGGTTGAACTTGAAAGACAATTTATGCACATGCATCCTTGCATACAAAGGATTTTCTTAGAATTTTCTAATATTGAGCATTCTTCCGTTAAGCGTGCCGCTACTATTTTCTTGGCTAATGAATTCAGATTTATAATAAAAGAGGCCAAAGAAATCTTTGCGCACTATAGGGTGGACGCCGGCCGTCCTCCCATAGAGGCAATCCTCTTTGATCAAGAGGAAATAATGCGTTTTCAATCTCTAGACTACGTTGCTTTTAATGAAAACCTTAGAAAAAAGGTTCCTACCAATGTTCTAGTTGATAGAATTTCTGAACTTAATAATGATTTTGCTATTTGAAATAATGAGCTAGGATATTCTCTCGAGTATAGGCTCACAAAGTTCTGTCAAAAGAATGCCTATAATGATGAATTGGTTGTGCAATACGAAGGGCCGAAGGAGGAACCTATACCTCCCAAAGTTGATCTTGGGGACTTTTGTCCCATTAAATTTAGCCCTTTTGATTAATTTTTCTTGCCTCAAATAAAACTTGCTGCTGAACGTAGAGAATATGAAATGAGTTTTAATGATTTATCCTATTATTATGGCGATACCTAGATCTATCCTTGCTTTTATGCCTAGCTAGCGGCGTTAAACGATAGCGCTTGTTGGGAGGCAACCCAATTTTATTTTAGTTTTTTGCTTTTTGCTTCTGTTTAGGAATAAATATTTGATCTAGCCTCTGGTTAGATTTTTTTTATGTTTTAATTAGTGTTTGTGCCAAGTTAAACCTATAGGATCTTCTTGGATGATAGTTATTTGATCTTGCTGAAAATTCCAGAAACTTTCTGTTCACGAAAACAATTTTTAAAAATCACCAGAACGTGATAAAATATTGATTCCAATTGCTGCTGATCAATAAACAAATTGTCTAGGTCTTCCTATTTTTTCTGAATTTTTTGAGGTCCAGAAGTTTGCGTTAGTTACAGATTACTACAGACTGTTCTGTTTTTGACAGATTCTGTTTTTCGTGTGTTGTTTGCTTATTTTGATGAACCTATGGTTAGTAAAATAGTTTATAAACAATAGATAAGTTGGAATACAGTAGGTTTAACATCAATATAAATAAATAATGATTTAATTACAGTACCTTGAAGTGGTCTTTTGTTTTCTTTCGCTAACGGAGCTCACGAGATTTTCTGTTAAGTTTTGTGTTGTGAAGTTTTCAAGTTTTGGGTAAAAGATGTGATGGATTATGGAACAAGGAGTGGCAAGAGCCTAAGCTTGGGGATGCCCATGGCACCCCAAGATAATCTAAGGACACCAAAAAGCCAAAGCTTGGGGATGCCCCGGAAGGCATCCCCTCTTTCGTCTACTTCCATTAGTAACTTTATTTGGAGCTATATTTTTATTCACCACATGATATGTGTTTTGCTTGGAGCGTCTTATATGATTTGAGTCTTTGCTTTTTAGTTTACCACAATCATCTTTGCTGTACACACCTTTTGAGATAGACACACATGATTCGGAATTTATTAGATTACTCTATGCGCTTCGCTTATATCTTTTGAGCTACATAGTTTTTGCTCTAGTGCTTCACTTATATCTTTTAGAGCACGACGGTGGTTTTGTTTTATAGAAACTATTATCCTCTCATGCTTCGCTTATATTATTTTGAGAGTCTTAAACAGCATGGTAATTTGCTTAGTTGGGAAATTAATCCTAATATGCTAGGTATTCAAGACTAGTAAAAGAACTTTCTTATGAGTGTGCTGAATACTAAGAGAAGTTTGATGCTTGATGATTGTTTTGAGATATGGAGGTAGTGATATTAAAGTTGTGCTAGTTGAGTAGTTATGGAATTGAGAAATACTTGTGTTGAAGCTTGCAAGTCCTGTAGCATGCACGTATGGTAAACGTTATGTAACAAATTTGAAACACGAGGTGTTCTTTGATTGTCTTCCTTATGAGTGGCGGTCGGGGACGAGCGATGGTCTTTTCCTACCAATCTATCCCCCTAGGAGCATGCACGTAATGCTTGGTTTTTGATGACTTGTAGATTTTTGCAATAAATATGTGAGTTCTTTATGACTAATGTTGAGTCCATGGATTATATGCACTCTTACCCTTCCATCATTGCTAGGCTCTTCGGTACCGTGCATTGCCCTTTCTCACATTGAGAGTTGGTGCAAACTTCGCCGGAGCATCCAAACCCCGTGATATGATACGCTCTGTCACACATAAACCTCCTTATATCTTCCTCAAACAGCCACCATACCTACCTATTATGGCATTTCCATAGCCATTCCGAGATATATTGCCATGCAAATTTCCACCATTCCGTTTATCATGACACGTTCATCATTGTCATATTGCTTTGCATCATCATGTAGTTGACATCGTATTTGTGGCAAAGCCACCGTTCATAATTTTTCTTACATGTCACTCTTGATTCATCGCCTATCCCGGTATACCGCCGGAGGCATTCATATAGAGTCATACCTTGTTCTAGTATCGAGTTGTAATCATTGAGTTGTAAATAAATAGAAGTGTGATGATCATCATTCATAGAGCATTGTCCCAAAAAAAAGAGAAAGTCCAAAAAAAGAAGGCCCAAAAAAAGAAAATAAAAAGGGACAATGCTACTATCCTTTTTTCCACACGTGTGCTTGAAAGTAGCACCATGATCTTCATGATAGAGAGTCTCTTGTTTTGTCACTTTCATATACTAGTGGGAATTTTTCATTATAGAACTTGGCTTGTATATTCCAACAATGGGCTTCCTCAAATGCCCTAGCTCTTCGTGAGCAAGCAAGTTGGATGCACAACCACTTAGTTTCTTTTGTTGAGCTTTCATGCATTTATAGCTCTAGTGCATCCGTTGCATGGCAATCCCTACTCCTTGCATTAACATTAATCGATGGGCATCTCCATAGCCCGTTGATTCACCACGTTGATGTGAGAGTTTCTCCTTTTTTGTCTTCTCCACATAACCCCCATCATTATATTCTATTCCACCCATAGTGCTATATCCATGGCTCACGCTCATGTATTGCGTGAAGGTTGAAAAAGTTTGAGATTACTAAAGTACGAAACAATTGCTTGGCTTGTCATCGGAGTTGTGCATGATGAGAGCATTCTTGTGTGACGAAAATGGAGCATGACTAAACTATATGATTTTGTAGGGATGAACTTTCTTTGGCCATGTTATTTTGAGAAGACATAATTGCTTAGTTAGTATGCTTGAAGTATTATTACTTTTATGTCAATATTAAACTTTTGTATTGAATCTTTTGGATCTGAATATTCATACCAAAATTAATAGGGTTACATTAAAAAAATTATGCTAAGTAGCATTCCGCATCAAATTTTTTGTTTTTATCATTTACCTACTCGAGGACGAGCAGGAATTAAGCTTGGGGATGCTTGATACGTCTCCAACGTATCTATAATTTTTGATTGCTTCATGCTGTATTATATTCTGTTTTGGATGATTAATGGGCTTTGTTATACACTTTTATATTATTTTTGGGACTAAGCTATTAACCGGAGGCCCAGCCCAAATTGCTGTTTTTTTGCCTATTTCAGTGATTCACGGAAAAAGAATATCAAACAGAGTCCAAACGGAATGAAACCTTCGGGAACGTGATTTTTGGAATGAACGTGATCCAGAGGACTTGGACCCTATGTCAAGAAAGCAACCAGGAGAGCACGAGGCAGGGGGCGAGCCTACCCCCCAGGCGCGCCCTCCACCCTCGTGGGGCCCATGTTGCTCCACCAACATACTTCTTCCTCCTATATATACCTACGTACCCCCAAACCAACAGAAGCATCCATGAAAACCTAATTCCACCGCCGCAACCTTCTGTACCCTTGAGATCCCATCTTGGGGCCTTTTCCCGTGTCCTGCTGGAGGGGGCATTGATCACGGAGGGCTTCTACATCAACACCATAGCCTCTCCGATGATGTGTGAGTAGTTTACCTCAGACCTTCGGGTCCATAGTTATTAGCTAGATGGCTTCTTCTCTCTTTTTGGATCTCAATACCATGTTCTCCTCGATCTTCTTGGAGATCTATTCGATGTAATCTTCTTTTGCGGTGTGTTTGTTGAGACCGACGAATTGTGGGTTTATGATCAAGTTTATCTATGAACAATATTTGAATCTTCTCTGAATTCTTTTATGTATGATTGGTTATCTTTTCAAGTCTCTTCGAATTATCAGTTTGGTTTGGCCTACTAGATTGATCTTTCTTGCAATGGGAGAAGTGCTTAGCTTTGGGTTCAATCTTGCGGTGTCCTTTCCCAGTGACAGTAGGGGCAGCAAGGCACGTATTGTATTGATGCCGTCGAGGATAACAAGATGGGGTTTATATCATATTGCATGAGTTTATCCCTCTACATCATGTCATCTTACTTAAAGCATTACCCTGTTCTTATGAATTTAATACTCTAGATGCATGCTGGATAGCGGTCGATGTGTGGAGTAATAGTAGTAGATGCAGGCAGGAGTCGGTCTACTTGTCTCGAACGTGATGCCTATATACATGATCATACCTAGATATTCTCATAACTATGCTCAATTCTATCAATTGCTCAACAGTAATTTGTTCACCTACCGTAATACTTATGCTCTTGAGAGAAGCCACTAGTGAAACCTATGGCCCCCGGGTCTATTTTCCATCATATTAATCTTCCAACACTTAGCTATTTCTGGCGCCGTTTATTTTGCTTTATTTTACTTTGCATCTTTATCATAAAAATACCAAAAATATTATCTTATCATATCTATCAGATCTCACTCTCGTAAGTGACCGTTGAGGGATTGACAACCCCTTTATCGCATTGGTTGCGAGGTTCTTGTTTGTTTGTGTAGGCGCGAGGGACTCGTGCGTGGTCTCCTACTAGATTGATACCTTGGTTCTCAAAAACTGAGGGAAATACTTACGCTACTTTACTGCATCACCCTTTCCTCTTCAAGGGAAAACCAACGCAGTGCTCAAGAGGTAGCGACATACTGTGCGCGTTTTAAAATCCTGTGTTAGGATGAGAAGGAACAAGTGCGGCTTCTCGCTGAGGGCGCAGAAAGCTGTAGGGTCCTCGCACTTTGGGCACTGCAAATGAAACAGACTAGATTCAGTAGGAAGAAAAATGCATCAACAGCGGCAGCTGCCATCCTAGGATTACCTGCGACCAAGGGACTTGGATTTATCGGGGATGGATGAAGAATTCGTACCTGGTTCTCCATGAGAAAACCCTATGCAATCTTCGAGAGGGGGTTTTCTCTGAACAAGCAGACAAGGGAGAAGGGGATTCAGGCCTAGTGAAATATTGCCGCTTCGTCCGTCCAGCTTACTGCTAAAGTTGGAAAGGGGGGGTTTGTGATTTGACGGCTCATTGGGCATTACTGCGGCGCTACGACCGGGGTGTGTCTACCGTGCAGTTGTGCACTCTAATTTTTGCATATGGCATGTGGACCCCGTTGCCGGATGCCCCACATACCAGCGAAAGGAAGTAGAAAGACAGGAGTAACTAGTTACACAAAAATATATTTTTGACAGAGAGATACTCCCTCTGTAAATAAATATACAAATCTTTTATATCACAACTTTATACATAAGAAAAATCAAGGGGAATATATATAACATATATAATTATAAAAAATAGAGTTGTTTTTAACACAGTATAGACGAGTTGGTGATGATGGTGTGCCTGCCATCCTACAATATAGGCCGTCCGATTTATATCTGACGGATAGGAAGGAAACTATGGCAATTTTGCAAAAGGGTACCCACACACCTCTCCACATTTGCAAATAAGGCCTTCCCTTGTTCATCCTTTTCTCTCACAAGATAAAATACTCATACAAATGCATCTTGATGTTACGTGCAACGCACGGGCATTATGAGGGTTCAGCTGAGAATATAATACTCAGACAGGCTCACGGTTCTAGACTTTGGGCCGCAGGCCCACCATGCATGTTTGGCGGCCCATGTGTTCTACCTCAGCGCTTTTCATATTGCAAGCGATCGATACGGCGCTGGTTTTAGATGCTGTCGCAAGGCGAATACACAAAATTGAATAAAGCACGACAGCTGTTGGAATGAAATCGAACGACAGTTCCTAACCAACAATGAGAGTTGCAATTCTATCAATGATATACCATGTGATAAATAATACTGTCGTATTAATACACACAGGACACTTGTTTCACCATGCCAGATTATTACATCAAATTCTCTCGGAGGATAGATCAGTTCGGCAGTTGCGTGCTGCTACTGAAGAATTTCAAAGTTGATTTGGACCAGCTCTCCTTGCCGAGAAAGTTCGATTTTGATATCATCCCCTACCGCAAGATATGATTTAGATTTGAACCTTGACCATCCTTTAGCATCAATCATCATGCGACCATCCTTTGTACTTACGGTATATTGAGCAGGTTCATTCACACCAAGGCTGCGCATGGTAAGAGAAACTTGGCTGCCGTCGCTCGGATTGTTGAACGACTCCCTCGTTGCTCTAGGAATTCTCTGTTTGCAAACAAGAAGACATACCCAAACAGTTAGATCAACACAGTGAATCATGCGAAACAACATGGAAAGAAAAAAGAACGAAACACTTGGGCGGCCAATGCTTACCAAGAAGGTGGACATGTCGGTTTTTGTAAGGACTTTGGTATATGAAGTGCGAACTGCAGCCTAGTCTGTTGCTGGTGCAACTGCTCGTTCGGTTGCCGCTGCACGGGCCGGAGCAGATGCAAGTGCAAGTGTTGGTGCAGGTGCAGGTGCCGAAGCCGCTGCTGCTGACGGAGTTGGTGCTCCTTGTAGAGCTGGTGCCGGTGTCGGAGCAGGTGCCGGTGTCGATGCCCGATCCTCCAGTAGATCAGCCTGATCCACTGACGCGGTCGGTGCCCAATCCTCAGCTGGATCAGACTGAGCTGCTGCCGCTGTCAGTGCTAGAGCAACTGTCGGTACTCGATCCGTTGTTGAAGGTGGTACCGTTGTGCGAGACAGCGGCGATTGTGTCTGGTCTTCTATGATCAGCTTTCTAACTTGACTAGGCTTCGTGACCGCAATCCAGTTTTTTTCTTCATTTCTTTTAAACGCGAGAAGGACTAATTATGGCGTTTTTGTTAAACCAAACTGCAGTTCGTCATAGGGATTCAGCTTGTACTCAGACAACAGACTGATCCAATTTTTTCCAGTAATATAAGTGATGGAAAGTGCCTTCGTTACTGACACGACATAAGAAGTGAAACCTACAAAAATAGCCATCATAGAGCAAACCAAATGGTTTATTCTGTGATGAATGTCACATGGCAAAACCTGCATCGTAAAATTGCAGGAAAAGAAAGAAAACATGACATTAAATCAATAAGATTTAGATAGTAAATCAATAAGATTTACTTGATGTGACACGAGTGAATCCTTACCAGGAAATCACTATGTTGAAGTACTAAACAGAAGATTGATCGTCCAACTACGGGTGGCATGCAGGGGCCCCGCCTACTCCCACAAGCAGGACAGTCCAAAGGTCATGACAAATCGTATGGACCGAACATCCATGGGACTGGAAATCCTGGTGGGTGCGATAAACCCTGCAATGCATACATATATTGGAGTGTAACCATAATTGATAAACCGTCCTCACAAAAAAGATGATCTGGATACTTCAAAATATTCAGACTGAATTGAGTGGACAGACATTAACATAGACCGTTCTCAGGACTGACCACACAGGATGAACAATAGTACTTACTACAGACAAGCAAAGTTGCACTAATTAAACTCTGCAGACTATTTCTTGCCACCGACCTACGGGATGAACCCCGCATAACTGACTAGGCCATGGACTTCGTGAGAGATGTCTACATGCACCATCACCATCTTGTCAACTTTGGAGAACCTAACAGAGTGGTCTTTCCACTCATAAACATGATGATGAAGACAGGCCGCATAATATTTGTTGGGAAGCTTTACAAGAACCACACCCTTCGTAATCGAAGGCACAACCATGAAATTATTGTGGTCAAGTACAGCCTTGAGAACACGCCTGACAACAATGCTACAGGAAAACACTAGTTCAGGACACGTGGCGACAAGGACACAGTAGCTGGATAGTTTAGCAGTAGAACTCATCCTCAGGTCTTCCAGTTCACACGACATGACTTTGAGAACTTCATCTCCACCGCGGACCTAGTTCTAATTCAAACAGAAACCATATTTTATTACTACCTCCGTTCAGAAATATAAGATGATTTTCGATATTATACTCCATATATGACAACATATACGCACAAAAATGAGTGAACAACGACACTAGAACATGTCTTGAAAGGCATGAGAGCAGAGGGATTATTTGCAATATCCATAACACAAGTTATTGAGGCAAATATACCCTCTTTAAAGGTAGCATTGATGTTCATAAAGTAGTCCCTCTGTCCCAAAATTCTTGTCTTAGATTTGTCTAGATACGGATGTATCAAGTCACATTTTAGTATTAGATACATCCGTATCTAGACAAATCTAAGACAAGAAATTTGGGACAGAGGGAGTAGTTGAAAGTAATCTATAAGAAATCAGTGTCAACCTCTCGCATGTTTTGGTCAAAAGAGGAATTTAGAACCGTCATTTGGCACACAAAAATCACATGCAAGATCACCCAGAAAGTTGTACTACTAGTACTAGTACTGCGTGTTAGATGAAAAAACACGATCAAGATCGAGAAAAAGATCGTCAAGAAGAGATATTACCTGGACTTGCTTAATGAGGGATCCAGGAGAGGGGGGCTTGGACAGGGCGATGGCTTTGAGCTTGTCTGCGGTAGTCTCGGCGGGGTGCTTGCGCTTCTTCGTACCATGAGCCTCGACGGTTTTGGCCAGAGCCATAGACATCACTTCGGCCGGTGCTCCAGTGTCCATCGAGAAACTGTCAAATAGAAATAAAAGAAAAGAAACCATAATCACAAACCCAAAAGAAGAACAGAGAGGGAGTTATAGGATCAGTCCCGGGGTTGCAAGACCGGGCCTTGGCCAGAATCAACACCATTGATGCACTCACCTTTCCTTCTTTGGGAGAGAAGAACAATGGCAGAAGCAGGTCGGGGTTTTCTTGAAGAAATGAGGAACTGGATGAGGGAGAAGCGAGTTGGGTAGAGAGGAAGCTGAGAGAGAAGAGTGAAATGATGGTTGCTTCGTCCGTCCAACTTACTGCTGGAAAGGAGGGGGTTTTGTGATTTGACGGCTCATTGGGCATTACTGCGGCACTTCGATCGGGGTAGTCTACCGTCACTCTACTACGGAGTAATTTAGTGCATGGCTGGTGGACCCCGATGCTGGCTATCCCACACGTCGGCGAAAGTGAGTAATTTAGTGCATGGCTGGAGGAGGATCCACACAGTAGAGCATGTCCGCTGTTTTTCTGAAGAAAACAATGATTACAGCAAGCGTTTCCACTCTTACGACTGAGGAGTGCGAAACACGGCAGCCACTTGAACATACACAGTGCTCCTACTACTAGGCATGTGAAGTGGTTCATACGTCAGTACTACATAATCTTGTTGCTAGTGTAGTAAGATACGAGGACAACAAATGATGTTGTGCACATGTCAACTATATGAACAGTAATGTAGTAACATAGTACCACTTTTTCGACTGTCCGGTCGAGAATGAACGGTGAGATCAATGTTAACAGAACTAGGGCTACAGCGCACAGAGAGTACGGTGCTACAGTACTCCACGAAACATGAGCCATATGAAGCACGAATAGTGTTAGGCAGGGTGTATGAAGGGTGCATGAGTCCACACTAGTAGGTTAACATAAATACACGAAGAAAAAACAACTATATTGAGATGAGAATGCAACCAAACACACCCACACGCTTTGTGCTACAGTGACTGATCTGCACTGTCTGAGTTTGATCCAATGGTCATGTTGCGCCGAGACATGGACATGCCCATGCCTAAAACACCGCTGAAGTCCCTCTGCTTCACGAGGCGCACGACGTTGGTGATGCAGGGGGCGAAATGGCTGAAAGGCAATGCAATCTACGGGAAGGCGGAGGGAGCCAACCAAGGAGCGGGGAATCTTTTGGTTTTCACCATGGTAAAACACCAGTCGATGACTTCTCACATCAGGGAGTAGTGGGTTTTACAGGCGGAGTCATCGTGACTAATTGCTGTTGCGCCTGCTCCTGTCAATCAAAAAAGTTAAAAATTCTGCCACACTCAAACACCAGAGCAACGCCGCGGTGGATATTTAAATTTACCTGCCGGCAAGTAGATAGAAAAAGGGGTGAAAAAACAAATGTGGCGGCGGCCTAGCTAATCGGTCGAACTAGCCCAACTAGCTAGCCACCGTGCTTCACTGATGTACTCGGCGGGAAAGGTGGTCTTTTGTGATTTGACGACTCATTTACTTTCTTCGGCAAAAACGCGCGGTAGGGCATCCCACGCCAGGAAGAATATATGTGTGCACCACCCGGGAGGACCCCGAAACCGCGCGGTAGGGTGTGCCATGTCTCGGCACGGAGGAAAAATGTGTGTGTAAAAATTTACTGTATCAGACGTAGTACCTATGGTTCGACCTCGGGACCCAGCCAGTCGGTCGAAAAGACCCCACTAGCCACACAGCTTCATCATGCTAACATGGCATGAACGATAGGTGTGGTTAGCTCCATCTCAACCAGCCACAACGTCTCTTGTTCTAGGCGATTCTTCTATTTTCCAAGCTTTTTTTTAGTTGTAATAACACCACGGCAAGCTAGCGCCGCTCTTTGTGTGTGCCCGTGCAAAGGTTAGACGATGGAGAGAAGAGAGAGATCGCAGACCTGGGACCCACCAGTAAGTGAGTCAACGGTCATGCACGCGTTGACGAGGCACTCCCTCTACTCTACTCAATGTAATACTGTATAAAATCAAGTTATGGGACAAAGCCAACAGCCGTTGTTGTTTCAGGCTATCGACTTACGCTTTGTAGTCCAGGTTGCCAGTTCGAATATCGTCTTTCAAATTTGTTATTTTTAGGTCCAAATTTGATTAATGACAAATGGGACCCCCGTGTGTTGTTCCGATATTTCAGTGTAGGATGGTTTTTTTGAACAAACACTTTGCCCGGTTAGACAAGTAATAGCACGAGTTACACGTATTTTGCAAGTTTATGAATAAAAATGACAGTGGCATAGAATATCACATCCACCCCGCAGCTTAGATGCTATGGTGATACGAGTTTTTACACCGTTGGAAATGAGATCCAATGGCTTGGGAGTAGTCTTTGTAATTATGCGCAATTTCCAAACTCTCCAAAGGTTTTTTTGCAAATAAAACATTCAGGCCTTGTGCGTGCTGCTGCATCTTGGATCCAACGGCTGAGCATCTAGGTCGTATGATCAGTGATCAGAGCACATGCATATTACTTGTACTTTCTGCGCAGTTCCCAAACTCTCTCAGCCGTATATTGCAAAAACATTCAAACCTCCTACTGTGGGCCGTTAGATCTCCGTGAACTCGTATCACCATAGAATCTACGGTGTGGGAGCACCTCATATTCTCCCGTAAGAGAATACATAAGGTGCTCTCGCAGCTTGGATGCTACGGTGATACGAGCTTCGAGGTCGTTTGATCTGAGATCCAATGGCATCTGAGCAGTCTTTGTGCTTGTAAGCAGTGGCCGAACTCTTTGGGGGCTTTTCTGCAACAAACCATTCGAACCACCGAGGAGGTGTTGGGTCACAAATCCAACGGCTCTGAAGAGCTTGTATCACCAATGCATCTACGGTGCGGTAGCACATGATATTCTTACATACAGGAGAATATGATGTCCTCCTTCATCTTAGATGCTACAGTGATATGAACTTCGAGGTCGTTGGATATGGGCTCCAAGGGCATCTGAGTAGTTTTTGTACAAATTGTGTGCAATTCTCAAACTCATCAAGGTTTCCTGTAAAAATATTAAGACATCATGTGAGCTGCTATATCTCAGATTTACAAGCTCCAAGCAACTCGTATCGGCATATAGCATCTAAGGTATGGGGGCACATGATATTCTCCCGGGGAGGAGGTGTGGGGGTGCACAACCAATCGATGGTTGGGAGGGTGGGGACAAATATAATCTAAAGAACCCTAAACAGAGCTTCACAATTTTATCTAAGGTCGAGGGGTTGACCCCCGACAATCATAACTCCGCCTAATTAAACACAACATTTGCATGTACTGTAGTACTAGACTTAATATTCATGTTTCAGTTTCATGTTCGTTTTAAATATTGAATTGAGGACCATGCATGTCTTACATTTTCCTCACTTCGTTCCTAAATATTAGTCTTTTAGAGATTTCAAATGGACTGGCACATACGGATATATATACATATTTTAGAGTGTTGATTCACTCATTTTGCTCTGTATGTAGTCGCTTGTTGAAATCTCTAAAGGACTAATATTTAGGAATAGAAGGAGTATTTTTGAATTCGTGGCATACATGCATGGTTTGGAAAAATAGATGCACTATACTTATTGGATTGTTGTTGTGTTTGTGTGTGGGTGTCTCTATGTGTGTGTGTGTGTGTGGTCATATGCTTGATACATACAAAGTTTTCTCACCTCCATATTGTTCATCTTTTAAATTTGAATTTGCATTGAAAAACTTACTAGGGATACCACGAAATGTGAAATCCACGTTGAGATCACTATATCACAAACTCACTCTAATTCAACAACTCGTCATAAATCAATTACCACGTTGAGATTAGTATTTGCAAGGAAAATACGGGCATTGTAATACACATAGATTCGTTCGGCAATTTAAAAGGTTCCTTTCGTATTCTCGAATGGTAGGACCCAACGGCATACCAGCCAGACCTCCTAAAAAATAAAAAAATAAAAAAACCGGGCTCGTGTCCTTCTGGTGGCGTGCGTGGTACGCACATTAGGCAACCCCAACCAGTCGAGCCTCCGCGTTTCGAGTCGAAATATCTGTCGGCCAGAATTCCAGCCCTAGGAAATTCCCCTCATGTCCCCGGTCCATAATGACTACCGATGAACAATGGAGGGATGCTTTAGTAACTAGACAACGTTACCTACCGTGCCGAGCACGGTCCAATTCCCTCGGTCGCCGCTCGCCAAGGTCACCTGTCAACTGCATTGCCTAGTACTACTACTACTACACCAGGATGAGCACAAAATTGAGCCCGTTTAGTCGTGCCTAGTACTTGAGTTAATATATCAGGCAATGCACTGGTACGGAGGGATTATCCTTTTGCTCTACATATATAACTTGTCTGAAGTCTAACTAAGCAAAATGTTTGACCAAATCCTTTCTTAAGAAATACAACAGGACAGATGTATGGCTTGAAAATTTATTTCATGATGTCGGTTATGATATTGTTTCGAAACTTGGATCTTAAATTTTAGAAAATCCAAAAGTGACCATAAATTCTTGAAACTGAGCATGGTCACGTGATATGGCACAAATATTACTTCGTAATTTTTTTCTTCAATTTGAGACAAGCTGCTTATGACAAGTTGCACAAATGAAGAGCCAAGGTATTTTGGAACAAAGACCTGTCACGTTAAGGCGAACGCTTTCACTATTGAAACCGTGGGCATTTACGTGCCACCACGAGTCCCGCTTCTCATCGGTAGGTGCCGTCCGAGCAAGTGTGTGAGTCGACGGGAGGTGTGCGGGCAGACCGCTGCGCCGGCTGACAGGGAGGCGTGCGAGCAGACCGCTGTGCAGGCTCACTCGGAAGTGAGCCCTTTGACCAGGCTCCGCCGCCCACCTTCGTCCCAACTGCTCCCACTTTTAATGTCGCCGGCGCCGCAGTTTAAAATCAACCCCGCACTACCTGGTATCACTACAATCTTCTCTCTTCCTCTCCGATTCTCCTATTGTCTACCTCCAATCAATCTGACCTAAACGTACGCCATGCTGCATCATGATGGTCTGCCCTTAGTCTTCCAGTTTCCTGAGGAAGACACCTAGCTGGAGTCTCAAGAACATTAGGCGCTTTGGGACGAGGCAAGAAGACGCCGCGCCTGTCCCCACTCCTGTTCCGGCTCCCGTCGCCCTGACTGCGCCCATCCCCGTGGCATTGATGGGCTGGGAGCCGCACATTGTCGCCGAGCTTGATGCCACGGGGTTCCACGAGGTCCCCGCCGACTTTCACGCGCCCGTGCACCTGCCAGCGCATGCGCCTGCGCGTGCCCTGATGCACACGCCCGTGCCAGTGCCCGTGCACTTGCCAGCGCATGCGCCTGCGCGTGCACTGACGTGCACGCCCGTGCTGGTGCCCGTGCACACGAATGTATCCGCCGCGCCGTTGACAGTGCCTGTCCACGTGCGAGTGCCAGTGCCCCCCTCAGCGGCATGGATGGCCGCCGTCGACCGCTTCCTTGCACCAACGCCAGTCGCCTCCTCCTGCCAGTTGTCTCACTCCGAAGTCCAGAACATTGTGGCCTTCCTTGAAGCTAGGACAACGTCCAGGAGTACGCCAACAATGGTGCAAGGCGCCGCCGTCGCCATCGGTTAGTGGCCCGACGACACAAAGAGCATGGCAGAGGAGCCGCTTCTCACTGCAAGACGCCCCCGCAGCCGCCGCGTAATCTAAATTTGCCATGAAAAACGTTCGGATTGCCATGCTTAAAATCCGAACGTTTATCATTTCCGTTTATTTTAGATCGATCGTCGTATAATTTAAAGTCGGAGTCAGACTGAACGAAATCTATGGTTTGATCGATTGAATGTTCTGCTAGAGCCGTATCAAATTAAATATAAAACATCATCAAGCCACATGTATTCTGTCGACGTTCTGGGAACGGGGGTCCCCAGACTTGCCTGCCTGCGGCCCACGGCGTGGCTAAGCTAGCGGGTTGTACAGCCCATCTTCATCAACAAGGCGATCAAGACCTTCGCGAGGGGCCAAGCCTCGCGAGGCGGACGACGCAAGACCTCCTCAGGAGCGGCCTAGCTAGGGAGGCTCACGAGGAGCGTAGATATCAAGGCGGAGCAAACCTCACGACGTTCTCGTGACGCAAGCCATGACGATCGACACTAGGCGGGCGCCAGTGCATGCAGCATCCTTGTTTCCTCTTCGGTGCTAAGGAAGAAGGCGCAGGCGCAGAGTACCGAGGCATCAGGCAAAGGTTGCCATATCGGTGCAATGATACCAAGACCAGAATGACAGCAAGACGGAGGTCATCGTGGAGCCCAAGACAGCATCATCACCAAAGCCTTTAGCAGGCGAAGACCACTTTTGTCAGGATAGCTTGTACTAGCTGTCCCCATTCAAATTCGCCCGCCGTTGTTGGCTCCCTTCCCGCTCAATATTTGGGCAGGGGACCAGGGCCTATATAACTAGAGCTAGCCACCACAGTAGGGGGGATCGAGTTCTCGCCCACAAGTCCACAGATCACAAGAACACCTCAACCTCAGGAGGCTGTTCTTCCCTTTGTACTGTTCTTCATCAGCCCAAGAGGCAATCCACCACCACACACTTGAGTAGGGTGTTACACCACAATGGTGGCCTGAACCAGTATAAATCTCATGTCTTTCCGTGTTGCGAGTTCGTCGAGTTCATCCGCGAGATCTTAGCGAGCTAGGGCGAAGATCGGTAGAAGGGAAAGAACTTCGCGCGCACCCCAGAGTTCGAACCTTAAGGGTTTTGCCGGAACCCCACATCCGACATTTGGCGCGCCAGGCAAGGGTGCGCTGTAGCTTCCCTTCCGTCGATTCGTTGCTCCGTCGTCTCCATGGCGGACGCTTGCCGTGCTCGAGCTGAGCGCCGGGCTGGCCTCACCGCCCGCGTTGTTCAGACGGCCCCCGCCGGCGGGCCACCTCGTCGTTCTCCATCTCCCGCCGCCAACGCCGCCACCGGCCCGGCGGGGAACGAGCAGCAAGCATCCTCGTTGCACCCATCGGTGCGGCAGGACGGCCGCACCGCCACTCCATCGCTGACCCTGGCCGGTTCTTCGTCTCACTCACGCCGCGCTCCCGTGGAGGCGCGGGCTGCACTCCTAGCCGCGAACGAACTCCTGCGCTACCGCCTGGTCGACGACCTCTACGAGGACTGGCTCGACCGTGTCGCCGAGCTCGTCCGCGCCGTAGGGAGCTCCCCGGCGCCGTCCCTCTCTTTGCCTCACCCTCCGCCAGCCACAGGCGACGTGGCTCAGGGCGCGCCTCCACCACCTCTGCCCCGAGAGTGCGCCTTGGCGCCAAGGCGCGTGGCCCCGCAGCATGATCCGCCACGCCCGGTGCCCGCGCGCGAAGAGAGAAGCTGCCAGGAAATTCCTCGGCCGCGAGAAGCTGCACCTGCGCTCCCCGCGCCGCCTCGTCCAGACCGCGCTGTGCCCGCGGTGGCGGCGCACGGACCTCACTAAGACCAAGCTCCACCTCCGAGACGGGCCCCGGCAACCACGGCCGGCTGCCGCGCCTTCACCCCCGAGCTACGTAGCGTCGCCTGGCCGAGCAAGTTCAAGCCGGATCTGCCCCCTCGCTACGACGGCACCGCCGACCCCGCGGAGTTCCTGCAGCTCTACGAGCTGAGCATCAAAGCAGCCAACGGCGACGAGAAAGTCATGGCGAACTGGTTCCCCATGGCTCTCAAGGATGGTGCCCGCTCCTGGCTCCTAAACCTGCAGCACGACTCGATCTCCTCCTGGGATGAGATGCGCGACCGCTTCGTCGCCAACTTCCAGGGCACTCGCGACCGCCCGCCGGCCGCAGGCAACCTGCGCCGCATCAAGCAACAACTAGGAGAAACCCTCGAGAAGTACATCCAGCGCTTCAACAACACTCGCCTCAAGATCCCCAAGGTCACGGACGAGGCCATCATCTCCGCGTTCTCTGACGGCGTCCGTGACGTCAAGATGAAGGAGGAGCTCGCTATCCACGAGTAGTTGTGCACGTCTCAGGAGCTGTTCAATCTGGCGACCAAGTGCGCAAGAGCTGAGGAGGGGCGCCTTTCACTCCTCGAGCTGCCAGCTGCGGGCGCAGAGGAAAAGAAGGCCAAGGCCAAGGACGTGAAGCGCAAGGAAGTGGACGTGCTCGCAGCGGAGCCCGACACCAA